>NC_141620.1:36496688-36776688 GCF_047967505.1 Dipteris shenzhenensis
GGTCCTGCACCCAATAATGTTTTGTCCGATCAAAAATAGCTTTCTGGATCAAATAACATTTACAGGGCCTACACATTTCGAGGAAACCTTCAGTCGATTCTTTAAAGACACTCTTAAAAATATTCCACATGAATAAGGTGAAGAGGCACAAGGTGAGAATATGCTAAAGGAAGCAAAGAAGGAATTCCTCCTTCATTGTAGATTCCAGTGCATTGATGGTCAACATTGGGCTTATGCTTGTAAATAGATCGCAAAAGAAGCAAAGGAGGTCAAAATACTCACTTCAGAACAATTTGCAAAGATAAGTTCATTCCATTATTATCCTGCAACAATCTATATATTCAAGCATGAGATCAAGTATTTGATTGAGTCCGAAAGACTTAATCATTATGTCCATGGAAAGCGTAAGATATCCTCAACATCAGAGGTCTTACAGAAGGCAAGGGTTATATGGACAAGATTTGGTTCTCCAAATCCTAATTTGAAGTGAAAGGTCATAAAAGCAGATGCCGACACACTCACAAACTTCTATACTTATTTGAGTGCAGTTGTACCTAGGGGAACTCAAGAGCGAGAAGAAAATATGACAAGCCTCAAGGTGGTGAGGGACAGATATGCCGACTACACTTCTATCATATTCTGTCCTGTTGAAGTGTTCAATGAGATGCTTGAAATGTGCATTGCTTGAGAGCGTGGACAGTTGACCTATGAAGCTCCTTTGTTTATCTCCGAAAAGTCAAAGGTAATGGATAAGAAGGAGTTGACGGCAAGGATGTGGAGGCCTATAAAGTACTTACCTGACAAGTATGCATCCATGGCAGCACAAAAACTTTTAAAGAAAGAATGGTTTTTTGGAAAGAAAGACAAAGACCACTGCATGGAAGAATGCATCAATGTACAGGTGAGGCGTGATGCAGTGCATAGTGCCATTAAGTATTTGCTGTCAGAGAAACAAATTCCACTTACTCATTGTAACATTGACTATAATGTGGTCAAGCATATAGCTTCTTTGTCAACACCCAAGGTAAAGCTATAGGCAAACAGGTGGATTAAAAAGGATGAAGATGGGTCAGAAATAGTAACCTCTTACATGAGAAAAGAAGTCCCACAACAGGTGGTTGCATATGTGGAAAGATTAATCAGCGAGATAAGATTGCCGACAGATATGCACCAAAGCTTTCAATTCAATGTAGAGGTTACGGCAGAGTCTGGAAAGCTTGTGAACTTCAGGGGAGTTTCAGAAGATGACTTCATCAAGAATGAGTCAGCATGGGACAACCCATAACTATTCTTTATCAATGAAGTTTCTAGTGATGATATCCATAACTTCATTGATAGAATAGTATATACCACCATTAGCAAAGTGGCAATTTGCAACATTGTCATTTTTGTTGATAAAGAAGACAAAGAAGCCATGCAGGTTACTCTAGAGCGAGCATATTCATCAGATTTGAAGATCTATAGTGGTGTTTATGTAGCAAAGAGAGGCAAGAGAGAATTTGGCATAGCGATTCAATCTCTTGAATCATTCTTCTTGTGTATGCGGAGTCCCAACCCTGATCACTCCTTACAAAAGAACATAAGAGGGAATTCAAATAATTTGAGATTGATGCTAGAAGAGTAAGATATTCCAAGTCCATACATTATCAGAAAAACAACTATGGAAGTCCTGCAAAAAGTGGGAGTCTCTTGCTTACCATGATGGAGAATTTGCTATCGGCAAGTTGGGAGGTCACCTTGTGCACGATGGGATATTTATTTGAGGATCTCCTCAGAAAAGGCAACTCCATAAATATTATTGAAAACAAGCATTTCATGGCTTATTTTCAGCTTCAAGCAGATCTAACCATAGGCTATGAAAAAGAGATAGAGCACAAGGAGACTGATGACATGGATGATGACCTTGAAGATCATAATGTCCCAGTTGATGATGATGAAAAGATGGACTTACATAACCCGTTCAGAGAGAGGTTGGTGGATGAAGAGAAAGATGATGATGCCTTCTTTGATAATTATGGCTCGTAGGTTTATGTAAAAAGACTACTACGACAATACTTAGCGGTATGAACTCTCTATTTCTCAACTAAATACAATTTTTTAAATAAGATTTAAATTTAAAGACAATGAATCTAATCTCTCATATTCGTTTACTAGCAATAGAGGGAGAAGAAATGGATGAAGTCAATATGGAGGTGCTCCCTTACTTCAACAATGCAACCACCTCTAAATTTGATTGAAGAATCCCATGAGTACAAGAGCTTTAAAGACACCATGGAAAAGTAGAATGACCGCAAACATAGAATACAAGCTATGATAGAGACCCATTTTGCAAATTTAGCTGCATTGGATAAAATGGAAAGCTCATTTGAAGTTAGGATCGTTTTGAAACGAGAACCTCAGTATTTGAGCTTTGGTAGAGAGGAGGTTTCAATCCTCTCCAATCCTTTAAAAGAGGTTAATGACAATGTTATCCTAGCCATTCTCATGTAACGTTGTTTATTTGTTGCTACTTCAATGAGCTAACATTTGTTTATTTGTTTACAGTGTAGTTATATCTCAGTTTCCTAGTGCAGAATGCAAATCAATTCTATGAGCTAACATTTTTTTATTTCTTGGTGCAATGTAGTTATTTCTCAGCTTCTTAGTGTAGTGCAGAATCATGTCTACATGCTCGATGCTCTCCTTTCTTCTATTCTTACCTCTCCTTAAAAGACTATAGAAGATCTTTGTACCTGGTTAAGCCCTTTGAATTTAGATGGGGTGCGAGTCATCTTTATGCCTTATCATGAGGAGTAAGTATCAAGTCCAACCTTATTTTTACTAATTCTTTGGCAAGTTTGTGTAAAACAATAATCATTTTTATTTTGGTTGTGTAGCTCACATTGGAGTCTGATCGCTTGGGACCTTGAAGTCAACCGTTTGTGGTTTATGAATTCAATGGAAGGCTATCATGCCAACTCCCCAAGGTAAT
Organism: Dipteris shenzhenensis; assembly: GCF_047967505.1. Classification (NCBI taxonomy): domain Eukaryota; kingdom Viridiplantae; phylum Streptophyta; class Polypodiopsida; order Gleicheniales; family Dipteridaceae; genus Dipteris; species Dipteris shenzhenensis. The sequence goes on from NC_141620.1 coordinate 36,499,660, forward strand.
TATTCTCTTAATATTTTTGTTACTTTCTTATTTTGTATCTTATGATCATGACATATTAATATATTTAATATGTCATGATGGACAGTGCTGCATATCGGCTAGTATCTACTGTTAGAACAACCACAAAGCAACAAGACCAAGTAGAATTCAAACGATGTCTACCAGTGGAGCAAAAAGATGGGCACAGCTGTGGGTGGAGAGTTGCCTACAACTGCATGTTGTTTCTTAGAGACATTTTTGATTTGGAGTTACCAGTCAAAATGGAATCATATACAAAAACCGATCTACTAGCATTTCAAGCTGAGAGTATTCAGCGTCTAATTGCTACCATTGGGAAACAACCTGAAAATATGACTACATTGCAGCATGTATAAAACCTTATCTTTATACTTGTATGCTTGTTCAAGCCCTTAATTGGGATGCGTAAATCTCATAACTTTTTTATATTTTCCTCAAGAGGAGAAGAGACTGAGTCTAATGAAAGCATGCTATCTTTATACTTCTATGATTATTTAAAACTTTATCTTTATTTGGGATGTGTAAATCTCATAACTTTTAAAATTTTTCCTCCAGGAGGAGGAGAGACTCACTCTAATGAAAGCATGTATGAAACCTTACTTTTTAAATTTTTGCTCCAAGAGGAGGAGAGACTCACTCTAATGAAAGCATGTATGAAACCTTATCTGTATACTTCTATGCAGTCTAATGAAAAAACCATTATTAATGTTGGGGAACAACCTAAAAATATGACTACATTGCAGCATGTATGAAATCTTATCTTTATATTTCTATGCTCGTTTAAGCCTTTATTTGGGATGTGTACATCTCATAAATTTTTTATATTTTTATAGCAAAAGGAGGATGTAGAAGACATAGCAAGTGAAGAAGAATACGATATAGACTACTCTCTCAATAAGATGAGTCATGAAAATATGACTCTATTATAGCAGATTGGAAGTTCATTCACCGCTATGTTGTTAATTCGACAACAACCTCATTTTTTTGAATTTGGTGAAGAAGAGATTTTAATCCTCTTGAATCCTAAGAAAGAGGTTAATGTCAAAGTCATTATAACCATCCTCAGGTTTGATGCAACCTTTTCCTTGGCTTTATACTTTGCTTATTTTTAATATAGTAATGTTATAGCAAATTTTCCTCAAAATATACAAAGCGTTTCATATATGCTTGATCCTCTTATTTCAGAAGTGCTTAGCAACATTTGAAGAAGAAACCATAGAGGATGTTTGTAAGTGGTTGAAGCACGTTCCTATGAATGAGGCACGAGTTATCTTTACAACATATTATGAGAAGTAAGCATCAAACCCTACTTGTTTTTTCTATTGCATTGCTAGAATTGTCTCAAACATAGTAATTATTCTTTATTGATAATGCAGCTCACATTGGAGTTTGGTAGTCATGGACATCTTTGCTAAGAAGTGCTTCTTTGCCAACTCAATGACATCCGTCCATGGCACTGTGTTAGAGTAAGTATAGACTACACTTGTTGTCACTTCTTGACATGTAGATTGATATGCAATGAACATATTCACTGTTGCTATATGTTTTGATGTGTAGATCGGCTCGAAAGTTAGTAGGTGCTATCAACACAGTAATGTGGCAATGTGACTTGGCACATCAAATAGAGTATATAACATGTCAGGTATCACATCAAGAGGATAGCCACATCTATAATTGTGGATGGAGGGTGGGCTACAATTGCTTTTTGGTACTTGGTCAAATTTTTGAGATACAAAATGACACCACACTGTCAACATATACGGATTTGCATCTCTATGCATTTATAACATGTACCATTCGAGCAATCATTAAGGGAGACATTATGGACCCTCCCATAAGGCAAATAGATAATGGCTCAGAGGAGTGCGAAATGAATGCCGTCAAAGAGTCAAAGGGGATAGAAGACCTCAACTCTACAAACATGGCTTCATTGGAAGAATTGGGAAGCTCTTTTAATGTTAGGGTTATGATTCAATATAGACCTCAGTATCTTGAATTTGGGGGAGAGGAGATTTCAATCTTCTCTAGAGCTTCAAATGAGGTCAATAAAAACACGTTATGATGGCCATTCTCAGGTTTAATACAAACTTTTTCTCTGCTTGATAATTCAATATTTTGATTAAATCTAATAAGCTAATATTCATTTATTTGTTGGTGCAGTATAGTTATCTCACGATTTTGTAGAGCCCTACAAAACCATGTGTATATGTTGGATTCCCTCCTTTCTCCTATACTTAGCGATAGCAGAAAGATGATAGCTAATGTTTGTAAATGGTTACAGCCTTTACATTTACATGGCATGTGAGTCCTATTTATGGCATATCATGAGATGTAAGTATCATGGCAACCTTTTTTTTCATCTTATATTGGCAACATTGTGTTAAATAATAATGGTTCTTAATTATTCGTGTAGGGAACATTGGAGTCTGGTGGTTTGGGACCTTGAAGACAACTATTGTTGGTTTGTCAACTCGATTGCAGGCTTTCATGGCTTAGTACAAACGTAAGTACTCTATTAATCTGTTGTTACTTCTATATTATGTACCTTATGTAATAGACACACTAAGTTTTTTTAATATGTCATGATGAGCAGGTCGATTGAGAAGTTGGTATCTGCTATTAGAGAAAAAGGACAGTACAAAGACTCGCAAGGCTTCCAAAAGCATTTAGTAGTAGAGTAGGAAGATGGGCATAGTTGTGGGTGGAGAGTTGCCTATAACTGCAAGTTGATTTTCAAAGAAATTTTCTCACTTAAGCCATAGGTCTCCTCGGAAGACTCTTTGGAGCTCAAATATTCAGAGGAGGATATACAATTGTTTAGGGCTGAAATCATTCGAGACCTAATTGCTGCCATTAGAATACAATGTGCAACTGAAGTAATATTAGAGCTTGCATTTAAGGAAGAGGAGACTGAGTCTACTATGAAAGCACTGCAAACTACAGAACTAGAGACTCAGTGTACACCTATAGCACGACAACCTCCACTGGAAGCATCATCAGAGTTGCCACAGCCTCCGCTTGCATTTAAGGAAGAGGATACTAAGTCTACTCCGAAAGCACTCCATACTAGACTGAGTGTACATCTAGAGCACCACAGCCTCCATTGGAAGCATTAGAAGAGTTGCCACAGTCTCCACTAGAAGCATCAGAAGAGTTGTGATGCATGTATGATGTTGTGTTTGTATATATGCATGAGGAGCATATTCTCATGATGTTGTTTATTCCATGAATATTATGGTTGACATTTATTTGTTGCAATGTATGAATCATGATGTAGATTTTGTTGATTATACACCAATTTGTGACTTATTACTTAAGTGGCATTTAGTCATGATATTTATATATTTATTTCATGCACACAATTTTATGATATGAATGTGTGATAATGTGATTATTTGGAAATATAACCTTGTGTGATGAGAATTTTGATATGAATATGTGATGATGTAATATTTGTAATATATTTCACTCCAAAGTATCAATTCCCAATGCTCCACTCACTTAAAGTACAACATTCCCAATGCTCTGCAAAATTTTATTCAGTTGGACAGTCTCTACTCACTTAAAGTAGAGCATTTCCAATGCTTCTCTCACTTTATTCCAACCCTTATCCTTATCATAGCGAACACATCGTGCCTTAGTGCACTTGTATTCTTCCATCGTAGTCCTTCCACAAACACTCTCTTATTTCTTACATCCTAGTCCTTCTGATTAACTTGCATTTGTCTTTCACTTTACGTCTTCCCTCACTTTCTATCACTCTTGAAGGAGGGGTAGCTCACTGTGCATCCCTCGCTATCACTCCCTCACTCTCCTTCTCCCACTTTCCCTCTAAGACAATGACTAGTTACTAGCCGACTTCATTTATTGAACTCAAATTCTGTCTTAGATCTCTTTTGTATGGACCAATGAAGGGAAAATCATTCGAGAAGGATATGTTACACACATGGCTGCTTGATTTGAACTCAGCAGAAGAGGTGAATATCCTTAGCTTTCTTTTTCGCTTCTTTTAATCACGTACTTCTTATGCTAATGAGTTAAATTTTCGTACAAGATATGGTGGTGGCTAGAAGCTGTATTGAAAAAAATGGTGAAGATGAGGAAAGCCAAGAGAGAAAAGAAGAGTTGTTGAATGCTTACAAGTCGGCAAAAGATTCAAAACAAGTTGTGAGGAGAGTCTGTGAGGAGATTTGCGATGCCAGCCCTGGTTACACATGGCCTGCAAGTTTAAAGTCTGCTTGTTTTCATGAAGCCAATGGCATAGTAGGCGCTTTCGAGGACATATGCTTGCTCTAATGACTTAATAGTCAAGTGATGGAAATTTAATTCCATAGAGACTTATGTGTTTTCTAAAGTAACTGTAATAGACAAGAAATGAAACTACAGTTCCACAAAGACTTTTTAGTTCTCTAATGTAAAGTTGTAATATACAAGAGAGACAAAGATGAGATCTTCTAGGTTGAGCTAATGGAAGGTGTTTTTTAACACCATATGGCTTTGAGTTATATGATCTACTTCTTGTACAAATGTGTCATGCTTTTTTTTAAATGTACTCTAGTTTTAATAACATGTCACGCCATTTTTTCTAATTTGATTTTTAAAAATCTTACTTTTTGTTTCTTTTAACAATGTGATGTCCTCTTTTTTTAATGTACTCTAGTTTTAATAACATGTCACATCATTTTTTCTAATTTGATTTTTTAAAATCTTACTTTTTGACTCAAAGTTTTGTTTTATAAGAGCCTCTTTTTTTTTAAATGCTTTATCCAAAATTATCTCATAAAATGAATTTGGACAGTGCAATAGTCCAAAATTAATGAAATAGGTGCTTAGATGAAGTTGTATCTCAATTTTGTGGATCAAAATCTAGACATTTTAATTAGGTAGAGGAGCTTTGAGCATTGTAAGCCTTGGTATGTCAAGAAACTCAAAGACAGGAATGCTTGTTGTTGCAAAACACACATAGACTTGGACCTGGCCTGGCAAGCTATGGATGACTTGAGATCTGGTCATGTTGGAGCATTTCTCCATGGGGATCGATGCCCATGCCTCCCCAATAAATGTGCAGGCTGTAGGCCACCTGGATCCTCATCATGTTTTGCAAGGGAGGGAAAGTTTTGTAGCCTGAGGTCTCTATGGGAGCCAACGGTTCATCCAAAGGGAGACCGTGAGTGGCATAGGATTCAATGCATTTGCGGCACATGCAAGCATTGTAGTTTGAAGCTAAAGAAGAAGACATTCAATGTATGTCCAAATGAAATGAGTGAATATAACCATGTTGCTCTAAAATGAAGGAAATTTGAAAATGTCAATCTTGAAGGATCCCATAAAAAGAGATGGCTACTGTCATATAAGAGCGCCCAGCCAAGGGAGCTTGTAGGTCACATGGTTCAATCCATCCCAAACTATGTGCTAATTCACAATTTCATGGCCAACTGGCTAGATAAGCAGTTCAGGACATGCCTTGCCAATTTTCCCCATGACACTATTGTATCTGTCATAGATTTTGTAGAAAAATATTCTTGTCAAGAATAAGATGAGATACAAAGTGCTCACTGGTACAACAAGTAGATAACAATTCTTATGCAAATCACATATAGTCATTTGCTTGATTCTTCGACTCCTGATGCCAATCTCTTGCTGACTCACAAAAGTCCAAGCCAGTGCAACACATTTACCATTTCTACATTTTAGAGGATAGGGAACATGACATCCTATTTGTGCAACATGCTTTTTTACTGCATTGGGAATGGCTGAGAAAGGAAAATCCCCATGCCAAAAATATAAAACAACATTGGGTGTGGTCAGATGGTGTTGCCTCTCAATTTAATTCAACACATGGATTCTACTTCATCTCAAGGTTCAAATCCCTGACCGTTCTAGACATGATGTGTAATTTCTTTGGGTGTAGCCATGGCAAGGGTGAACATGGTGGATGCGGTGTTGTTATTAAGCAAGCTCTGTTTAGTTTAAACACCAATTAGCATGCCCTCAAGAAAAACTCAATGATGCCCATGATATTGTAACATGACTTACATCCAACCTCTCCACAGGCGTGCATTCAACATATAGTAAACAAAGCCTTAAGAATAATGTAGTACACAAAGTGTTCCATGAAGTGAAAGTGGATAAAGTGCAAAGGAGAAGCCGGCACGATTGCAAAAAAATTAAAGGAGTTTGTGGTCTGCATAACATATGGGGCTTTTCAAACAACCAATTGATTAAAACAAGAAAACTTTCTTGTTTTTGCAGTGCATGCATCATAGGGGATAATGATGATTGTGAGAACATTGCAACTGCAAAGAAATGGGAGCGAGTTCAAGTTTTTCCTCTATGTTCAGATGGAGTCACAAACAATGGAGAGACAAACGACTCACCATAGTTTCGGGAGAGTTTCGATGACCTCACTAACTATCTGGAAGAGGGGGATAACTTTGCAGTTGTCATAGATTCTAGGGAGAACAAGGAAGATGACCCATACTTTTGGTTGTAGTGCACAAAACCTAAGTACAAGGTTGAGGAAACATTTAAGGATAATTGGGGAACAACCTATGAGAAGTGGGATGTAGTAGTTGGAGCTTTTTGGTACAAAAAAACATCCAAGAGAGGCCGCAATTACACACTGCTACATAAGAGTCCACAAACATGTGTGTACTCTCATCTAGTAAGAGCTATTAAGTTCCAGATGCAACTTGTGCCACAACAAAAGAAGGGAAAGAGTGTCTTCAAATTGGATTTAGACACACATGAGCACATCTTGGGGTGTCTTGGAGCAGTGGACGAGGACGATTGAGATAGTACTAAGAAAATGTATGTAGTCTCATTGTAGGGAAACAATGTGTCCACTTGTCCTACAAAATGGAATTTGTATTGAGACTGCTTCTTTTTAGTATATCCCAAACAACCACCGTGCTGGTTTTATGAAATTTTTTTGTAAATCCCAAATGGTAAAGCCCATGCTTATTTTTAGGAAATCCCAACAACCAGCGTGCTAGTTTCCTATAACCAATCCACACATCCTACAAATCCATTCATCTTGTAATAATAGAAGCAAACCACCGCACTGGTGGTGGCTGTTTATATCCTAGTGCAAACCAACCACCACACTCGCGATAACTTATCCTGCACTACTACCATGCTATCCCTACACTACTGCCATGCTATCATAAAATTTGTTTAACAATGCTATACTAAAACAATGCCCTTTAGACTGTATAGTCAGATTTCATCCCATTCTTGCTTTTAGTATATCCCAACAACCACTGTGCTCGTTTGCCATAAGGAATCCATTCATCTTGTAATAATAGAAGCAAACCACTGTACTGGTGGCTTGGCTGTTCATATTCTAGTGCAACCAACCACCATGCTATCCCTACACTTTTGCCGTGCTATCCTAGAATTTTTTGCACACTGCTAGTGCCCTTTAGACTAGGTATAGTTAGCCATTAGATTTCAACCACCGGGCTACTTAAAACATTTAAGTACTACAGGGGAAGCAATATTACGAGCACCATGAGAATATCCACAAGTTCAAGAAATGTTTGCAAGGTTTTTATTATTTCAAGGAAATTCCAGACTCCCAACTATCTTATCAACCTCTCTATAGCAAGCATCTCCCAGTTCTGGAGGCTAGTCTACTGCACTATGGCAGACCTCTTCACACACTCAAATCACACACTGCTTGCTTGACTCTTCCAACTTATACACACATAGTAACTCCTCCTTTCGCTGGGGATCCTCTTCATCCTACTCTTTGCGCTCCATACATCTTCGAGCCTCTTCCATGTCCTGCCAAAAGAAACCTACATCATGAGCTTGACAAGTACCTTAAATGAGCAGACAAAACAATAGCCTCCTTTTTCTCTGGGTCTATTTCTGTGAAGATGTCATCCAACATCGTTTTCAAATAGAACAAAAGCATTCCATAGTCTTTTGGGTATGCCATAAATTCGCAATAAGGTGGATCAGTGTACAGAGTTTGGATCTGTGTATAGAGTTTGGGACTAGATTTTGTAATGGGCTCTTAGTTGTGTCTGCACTGTACTTAAATATGGAGAGAGTTCATTGAGCCCGACCTTCTCATTCTTCAGTCTCATGTTAGTTATCTAATCTAAATCTTTCATCTCACATTAGTTGTCTAATCGAAATCTTTCGTGGTACAATAGTTCACTAATCGAAATCTTTCAGTCTCACATTAGTGATCTAATCGAAATCTTTTGTCTCATTATTATCACCGCGTTGGCGTGGATAAAAGGACACTATCTAGTCACTTAGCTGAGAAAACATTGCCTCAGTAAACTCTGGAGAAGATTAACAATTCAATAGATTACAATCTCAAAGACTCCTTTACTTTAGATTACATCTCAAGGACTCCTTGTTGAGCTCCCTAATTGCAGGATTGGCCCTCCTTGCTCCTTTCTAGAATGGGGTGTGAAAGAGCCAACATGTGATCATCACTAAGCCTAGTGCACACAAGATCACCGAAAGAACTAAGGCAGCTCAAAGCACACTAAATAAGACATGAGAGGGAGATAGCAAATCTATATCTCTTGCAATGTGTGTGTACTCAACAATACATGATAGGCCTCTTATATAGAGAGTGCCCTTTGAATAGTCAACACTTGTGGAATCCTCTCATCCACATTTCTCCTTGTGGATATCCTTGATCCACATCTCCACATCATGTAGTCCACATCCTAGGGTGGCTACTTTAATTCTTTCCTATACCATACCTTAGCCTTTAATCTATGTGCTCATGGCACCATATTTCAACTGTACCTCTCCTTGGTGCCATGATTCATTGGCTACTGCAAGGTGATCAAATGTAAATTACATTTAATCACCTCCCCTTAGTGCATGCACTGCTACTTAAGATGGTCAAGTATGGCTTTTACATGTCAATACCCCCCTTGGGTGCTTTCATAGCTACTCTCAGGTGGTTAGGCTTGATTTACAAATGTGTGGGCTAAATGTGGCAAGGCATTTTCTTCTCAATACATGTTGTCAATGGTGTTTTCTTCTTTGCCTGATATAGCTTGATGTGTGATGCTTTGTTCTTCCATGTGCCTTGATGCTTTATGTGTGGATGCCATGTTATGTGCTATGGTCATCTCATGCACTTGTGCTTTTGGCATGCTTATGATAACGATGTGTGCATTCTTGTCATTTGTTGCAAAGGTCTTACCAATTGATTTCTTTCAATATTGGCACGTAGAGCTCAAAAAGACAATCACTTTTCCTTTTTGGAGCATGTCCAAATTCTTTCTGGATTGGAAGTTACAGCTTGTCGAAGTTTTGATCTAGAAATGGCCCTTGATGATGATGTGGCACAGGGGTTCATATGCACCATTCCAAACTATGCTTAGTAAGGCCTTATGTGCTTATGTGGCACTATGCCTTGTGGCAATAGTTTAACCCAACCAAATCAACAAACCTAACCACGGTTTTCTTTTTTATCTAACCAAACTTCAACTATGGTAAGATTTAATCTAACCACAATTTAATGCAAGGTTATGTTGACAAAGGCTTATCTGCCACGCGTGTTTCCATGGGGCTGCCACATGTCCTAAGGTTTTTGATTGAAGTTTTCTTATGGGTCGTGTGCGATGGCGACCTCGTAAGCACCTCGAGTTTCACGGTTTGGGGTTCCCGGTTTGAGCGAACGCTATGCTTCAAGAAAAAGGAGACTAGTATCTCGATTGGTAGGCTACCTCACAACACAAACTCTTCATGGCAAATTCTTCATGAGCGACGTTGGAGCGGGCGACTGTGCACAGAGATGGTGAGGCTTGCTGAGGTTTTGCCCGTGGGATCGTTTGGAGGAGGGCTATCGGCCGTTCCTATCTTCCCTTTAGCACCGAGCTTGGAGCTTTTGAAGTAAGAAATTATGTTTCCTATGTGACGCAGAGCCATGCATTTCGCTGCAACAATTTTGCTCTTTGCGTGGGTTTGCAACGCTTCTGGAACTCGTGCATGAACTGATTTGAAGGTGATTTGGACCTTTCTTGCTCGATGTATGTTATTGGAGTGCGCTCACGCATTTGCATTACACGCTATTGCTGCACGTCGTAGTTGGATGCCCATCGTTCGAGCTGTGGCTGTCATGGATACGGGTGCGCCTTGCAGGCCGATCGACATAGGGAGTCGAGGGCTCTTGGATGGCGCTGCCTATTGAGGCTCGAGCTGCCTTGCTGTTGTAGAGGCGTTTGAGAGCCTTCTAGCTCCACTGCCAATTAGATACTACTGCTCCGCGAATTCGATGCTTAGTACGAATCTCTGCAGCTCGTTCACATGATTGAATGCGGCATCCACTCAAGAAGATTTCTAAGTATAAAGAAGAATAGCCTCTATACAACTACATTGTCTATTAAATCGACCGCCAAGAAACCATCAAGACCGAGCTGGCTTTTGTACAGTATTACGTGCAACCTTACTAGGAATCTTTCCCAGGCTTTTGAGCATCACAAGCCAGAGATGGGATTGAGTGGCGTTGGAGTCTCAGGATCGTTGGAGGTCTGTCGGCTGGCTCTGAGAGCTATGTGGAACTGCTGCAAATAGAGTCGGCTCTTAGAGAGCGTTGTGGCTGACTGGAGAGGCCGTTGTGGGTCATTGACGTCCTTTGAAGGAGTATTAGGCGCACATGGCTGGTAGGCTTCTGCAGAGCTTTGGACGAGCTTAGGTTACTATCTACAAAGGCTGTGTCGTAGGAGACGGGGTCTTTGGACCTCTCTTTCTACTCAGAACCTCTCAAAGAAGGGTGTAGGTAGAGTTGCGGGCTCTCTCTCAAACAATAGGATAACCATTCACTCTCTTTCTCTCGAAATGAATGCTCTCTCTTTAACATCAAGATAAGAGTGTGCCACTCACTCTAAACTACCTAGGCTTGTGGGAAAATTATGCTCTGATACCACGTGAAAGAGCCAATCTGTGATCGCCACTAAGCCTCGTGCATACAAGATTACCGAATGAACTAAGGAGGCTCAAAGCACACTAAATAAGACATGAGAGGGAGATAGATTTTTGAGAGGGAGATAGAAAATCTATATCTCTTGCAATGTTTGTGTACTCAACAATACATAATAGGCCTCTTTTATAGAGAGTGCCCTTTGAATAGTCAACACATGTGGGATCCTCTCATCCACATTTCTCCTTGTGGATATCCTTGATTCACATCTCCACATCATGTAGTCCACATCCTAGGGTGGCTACTTTAATTCTTTCTTATACGATACCTTAGCCTTTAATCTATGTGCTCATGGCACCATATTTCAACATAGGGTTGGTTCCTTCATATTTTGGCCCGACCCCTCCCTTCATGCTGCTTCCTCTTTCCTTGATTTGAGCTTCTTGTCGGCCCTTCTTGCTCCTTTCCTAAAGGGGGCTGGTTCCTACCTTTAGGGCCTTTTCTATACAATCAGGTTTGGTCTTGGACTTCTTCAATTTGAGCTCCTTATCTTTAAGATATTTTGCCCAAATGGCAAATTGAGCTGCAGCATCTACTTTCTCATTGTAGATAGCTATAGCAGGTAGGAACATTTGATATGTCCATGACCTAGGCAATGGCAAATGACATTCTCTACATAGTGATTTTGTATGCACCCACACTCCAAAGCGAAAAATGTGCATAGGGTGGTAGCATGCAGGCCATCGAGTATAGCAGTCATCTATGATGGGGGTATGGTAGACCATGCATTTTGGACCTTGCTTCATCGCAGAATAGGCATTCGATTTAACTATTGCAGCCGTCAATACCACAGTCTTGTACTATACATGACAAAGTTTCTTCTTGATTCCTTCCTCCCTCATCCTAAGGCTGCGGATGTTCTCCTTCATCTCCTCCAGTTTTTGCTCACTCTATGCAACAACTTCATCTGAATCCTGCATCTATTAAACTTTTGTAAATTCCTGAAAAACATCCTTATGGGAGGTTTCCAAGACTTCCGCTCTAGTTTGGAAATCTCGCAGGAAGACAAACTGCTTTTCATAACTGTCAAAAGCCACGGCAAGCTTGTGCAAACATCTATCGTGATCTTCTTGCAGGGTATTGTAGCTTGCTCTTTGGACTTCCAACAATGTTTCAGAAAAACAACCCTCACCGTGGCTGCCGCAAATTGCTCCACCACGGTGGTTGGAACTTGCTCCATCGTGGTGGCTAGAACTTGCTCCACCATGGCTACTCTCTGCATCCTTCCTGGCCTAGGGAGCTGCCTCATTGTCTTCTCCACCCTAGTTGCTCTCTATCCCATCCTTGGCCTTGAAGCTCTCTCGTAGATCTTGCATCACCTTTTTGGTTTTTGCATTCTCCCTTTTCAGCTCCTCCATCATCTGGTCATTTTCCATGTTTAATGCGCTTTACATGTTGGAGAGCCATTTGTAAAGACCCTCCTTTTTGGCTCTCTGATCGTCAAGGTCCTTTCACATCTTTTCTAGCTAAGACCGTATTAGATAATTCGGGAAAAACCCAATTCCCAGAATGGCAGTTTTGGAAGAAATTGTAGCTCCCCTCAATGAAAAAATAGGAGAAATATGTGAAAATAGACTAGATAGCCATTCATGAAGTGTGAAATATCAACTACATTCTCAAATAATAAATAGAATATCAGTGTTTAAACTACGTTATCATCAACAAAATAATAAACTTTGAAACCCATTTGAGTTAGATTCATCTCGTGAGCCATAGTGATGTTCAAAAACACCTTCATAATAGCGAGTCTCTGGAATTTCCATTGATATTGAGACTCACTTTTGTTATGAGCATTCTCATTTGAAAATCTCCAAAACACCGTTTAAAAAATGTAGAGTGTAATTAATAACCATGAGTATTGCAATGAAAATGCAGAGGCTCTTTAACTTAGTAAGATATGTAGTTGATGGAAAATCAAGATATGTAGTTGAGGAGAATGAATGCAAGATATGTAGTTGATGGAAAATCAGTGGGCAATGACAAGCATTTGTGTAGACTGACTAGCATTATTGTAAAACGATAACTTTACATATCATGTTGATTACTCATTGCAAAGTAAAAAAGTACACTTTAGGATGAAAACATAACAACTTGTTGATACACCATTGAAATCCCTGAAATAAATCATGATTCCAAAGAAACTCTCAATTTCTAGCCCCAAAGAGAATGGCACCGGAAAGATAATTCGGGAAAAACCTAATTCCCAGAATGGCAGTTTTGGAAGAAATTGTAGCCTTTCTCCATGAAAAAATAGGAGGAATATGTGAAAATAGACTAGATTGCCATTCATGAAGTATGTAATATCTACTACATTCTCAAATAATAAATAGAATATCAGTGTCTCAACTGCATTATCATCAAGAAAATAATAAAATTCGAAATCCATTTGAGTGAGATTCATCTCATGAGCCATAGTGGTGTTCAAAAACACCTTCATAATAGCTCTCTAGAATTTCCATTGATATTGAAACTCGCTTTGTTGTGAGCATTCTCATTTGAATGCAAGATATGTAGTTGATGTAAAATCAATGGGCAATGACAAGCATTTAATGTAAAATTAGGTGGCAATGACAATCATTTATCGTGCACTTTCAATGTTTAGACTGACTAGCGTGATTGTAAAAGGATAACTTTACATGTCATGTTTATTACTCATTGCGAAGGAAAAAATACACTTTAGGATGAAAACATAACAGCTTGTTGATGCACCATTGAAAGCCTTGAAATAAATCATGATTACAAAGAAACTCTCAATTTCTAGCCTCGGTGGGGAGAATGGCACCAATGCCAGCTCTGCACAATCCATTGGAAAGAATGGCATGAGGGACACTCCGTCAAACTCCATTATGAATGTAGTTATGAACATGTTTGCATATTATTCACACACAACAATTATGCACCAATTTACATAGCTAGAAAGAAAGTAGTAATTTCCATAAGTAATGATTGCACAAAGAAATACAATGTTATTATTCAAAACTCATTGTAGCTCCTCTCCTACATATATATCATTCATGGATTCAATACAAATATGACCATATTCTGCAATATCTATGTTCATCATGGGGTCATACCAAGGTGGAAAGTTAGGAGAAAATACATAACTAACGTTTGGCTTTGCATATAGTATTTCCATTGTTGTTAATAAACCCTGCCACATTGCTATATTGAACATCACCAACAATATGCACCATATCCTTCATAGTAATAGTAGGGTCCTCTTGGATGGAGTACTTCTTTAGCCTTGGATGAACTTGACATAATTCCTTCCAGTCTCTGTAGGAGTACTTGTCACCTCCATAATGGAGAATAGTAGTCCCTATCTTGATGAAGTCATGCACAAACAAGCCCAAGCCAGCACCTATAATGGTTGACTCATGCACCTCGAAAGTCACATTTTTGATCCAGAACACTTCGTTGATAGGGATAGGTAACTTTGGTGGTCTGAATGGATCTCGTTCTGGTATGTACCTACTCAAGCATGATTTGAACGCATATTTCTCTACATCAAAAAAGACAATTCCAATTACCTACAACAACAGTTATATAGACTTGAGATAAAATGAAAAAACACTTTGACATCTGTACCTACATGGAAATTATGCATTCTGTAGTTGGTTTATGCAGGCCTTAGAAATGTGTTTCTTGATATAGAGACCTTTGTACCCTAGGTCTATAGCTAATTGAAAAACTTGCATAGCATTCTTGCTAGAGAGTTGTGGAGCATTCCTTAAAAGTCTTATTTGGGATGCATTGAGTTCAAGCACTTGGCCATCACCACCATGGGTTGACTAGGGTGTACACCCTTTGGTCCTGTATTTTCACCTATAGCCCTCTCTCTTAGTTGATCTGCAAGAGGAAGATTTCTTGTTTTATATTCCATTCTTGACCATGCATGACTTTCCTCCCTCCATTCATCAATTACTTTCTGGACAAGGTTGAAATCCTTATGCCCCTCCATCACAGGTAATTGTCTATAGCGATCATGCTGCGCACATCTTTAGCCTCATTGAGTTGTAGTAAGTAAGGCATCATCTCTCCTCTAAGTAGAGTATTATCATCCTTGTCTTGTACATCAAACGTTGAATAAAATATGCAATTTGATAGAGGGCTAATGCAAGCCTTGTATGGGGAGTCATCAACAAGGATTGTCTTTCTTGCATCACATCCAAATGCCTTTGAGATTTTTTCTAAGGGTCTGAACATTGCCTCAACACCAACCTTGTCAGGCCTATTCATCCTCGTCTTACTATAAGTGTAGCATCCTTGCTGAGACCATATAACAAATAAAGGGAGGCTCTCATTTGCATAATTTTGTAGTCCTACCATATCAAGTACGTTATGCTCGAATGGCACCAGTGCCATTCTTCACAACATCATATGATTATTCCGAGAATGTCACGAGTGCTATTCTCTATTCTTTATGTGATGAATGGCACTAATGTCATTCTCAACATCATATAATTATTTGGTCAATTGCTCTAGTACCATTGCCCACAATACCATCTGATTTTTTGAAGAATGGCACCAGTGACATTCATCACATGGACTGTGGAGGATGGCACCAATGCCATTCTCCATTCTCCATATGATGAATGGCACTGATGCCATTCTCCTCAAATCCATCTAAGAACTTATGCCAATCTCAATGGGAGTTTGTGGAGAATGGCATTGGTGCCATACACTATGAGAGCTTGTGGAGATTGCCGATGGTGCCATCCTACATGACTTTGTGGAGAATGACACTAGTGCTAGTTCCATTCTCCAGATGTCAAAGATATTCTACCAGTGGAACACAAAACATGATGTTAGGGTTATCACATTAGAGTCCTCCCAACTACTATGTATAAGAACCTAACACATGATGACTATAGAATTGGTACTAGTGCCATTGTCCATAACTCTTTGTGATTATTTGGAGAATGGAACTAGTACCATTCATCACATGGATTGTGGAGGATGGAACCAATGCCATTCTCAATTCTCCATGTGATCAATGGTACTGGTGCCATGTCCCAAATATTCATATAGTGTTGTGGGGATAATGGCACCAGTGCCATTCTCTAAAACTAAATTTGATCTTTTGGTGATAATGGTTCTAACTCATGATGGTAGGATAATGTTACTCGTGTCATTATAATCATCTGATATTGTATAGAATGTCCATTATCATGCCAGTGGAACATAACAAATGATGATTGGAGAATGGCACTGGTGCCATTGTCCAAAAAATCCAAGTGATGAATGACATTGGATTGAGAAGAATGGCACACATGGATTGAGGAGAATGCTGCATATGGATTGAGGAGAATGACACAAATGCCATTCTCCATTCTCCATGTGATGAATGTCATTGGATTGAGGAGAATGACACCAGTGCCATTCTCCATTCTCCATGTGATGAATGGCATTGGATTGAGGAGAATGACACACGTGGATTGAGGAGAATGGCACCATTGATGGTGCCATTCTCCAAATATTCAAATAATCTTCTCTCTCTCTCTCTCTCTCTCTCTCTCTCTCTCTCTCAATTCCTCAAAACCTTATCCATATGATGATAACCAATGAAGTGTTTTATGGCCAAATCTTTTTCTTATGGTGGAAATCAATTGCATGAATGGCATTGGTGCCATTCTTCAAATATTCATATGATGTTGTAGAGAATGACGCCAGTTCCATTCTCCAAACTTCAACTCATATAGAATTCAAATGATTCCCTGTATGTCAATGTTGTCACAGATGATGGTTAGAGAATGGCACTGGTGCCATTTTCCACAGCACCATATGATTATATTGCAACTGGCACCTATGCCATTAATCACAAGGATTGAGGAGAATAGCACCAGTGCTATTCTCCATTCTCCATTTGATGAATGGCATTGGATTGAGGAGAATAGCACACATGGATTTAGGAGAATGACACCAGTGCCATTCTCCCTTCTCCATGTGATGCATGGCATTCGATTGAGGAGAATGACATACATGAATTGAGGAGAATGGTACCAATGCCATTCTCCATTTTGCATTTGATGATTGGCATTGGTGCCATTCTCTAAATATTCATATAATGCTCTCTCTCTCTCTCTCTCTCTCTCTCTCTCAATTGGTCAAAACCCTATCCATATAGTGATAACCTATGAAGAGTTTTATGGCCAAATCTTTTGGTTGTGGTGGAAATCAATTGCATGAGGCTAGAGGATTAAGCCATGGTGGCAAATGGTCAAAAATATAATGCCATATGGTCCAAATATTATGGCTCTAAGGTCTAAAAAGGTTTTAAAATCTTAGGACATAATGTCTAAACATCAGGCTAGATGGTCAAAACTTTAGCCATATATTGATTAATCTCATGGATTACACACAATGGTTCAGGTCCCATTCCCTAGATGTCAATGTTATCGCAAATGATGGTTAGAGAATGGCACCAGTGCCATTGTCCACCACACCATATGAGTAAAATATTGATATTGGCACCTATGCCATCAATCACAAGGATTGAGGAGTGTGGCACCAGTGCCATTCTCCATTCTCTATGTATGAATGGCACTAGCGCCATTCTTCAAATATTCATATGATGTGGAGAATGGCACCAGTGCCATTCTCCAAATTTCAACTCATATAGAATTCAAATTATTCCATGCATGTCAAATTGTCACAGATGATGGTTAGAGAATGGCACTGGTACGATTGTCCATCTCTCGCTCTCTCTCTCTCTTGGTCAAAACCTTATCCATATGGTGATAACCTACGAAGAGTTTTATGGCCAAATCTTTTACATATGGTGGAAATCATTTGCATGAGGTCAAAGGATTGAGCCATGGTGGCAAATGGTCGAAACTATAATGGCATATGGTCGAATTGTTATGGCCCTAAGGTCTAAAAAGGTCTAAAAATCTTAGGTCATAAGGTTTAAAAATCTTAGGTCATAAGGTCTAAAAATCAAGCTAGATGGTCAATTGAGGAGAAATTCTCCATGTGATGAATGGCATTGGTGCCATTCTTCAAATATTCATATGATGTTGTGGAGAATGGCACCAGTGCCATTCTCCAAACTTCAACTTGCCTTGTGAAAAAAATTCAAAATTAGGCGGGAAATTTGAATTTAGAATTCAAAACTTTCTCAAATTTAAAAATTTAAGTTCAAAAAATTATAATGTTAAAATGGAACATTTCAATTTTGAATTTGAATTTGCTTTTGCATTTGCAATACAATTTCAATTTGAAGTTGAGAGCTCTCTCTCTCTCTCTCTCTCACCCTCTCTTGCTCTCTCTAGGAGAGAGAGAGCATGAGTGGCATGAGAGTTACACGAGAGAGAGAGAGAGAGAGAGTAGTTGCAGCAAAGAGTAGCTTTAGGAGAGAAGGGAGCATAGGAGGGAGAGAAGAGCATCGTAGGAGAGGAGAGCGTAGGAGGAGGAATTTGATGAAACCAAGTCGTAGGATGAGAGTTAAGAAAGGAAAATCCCAAGATGCCAAACCTACATATCGATTCACCTCTTACCAGATGGATCGTTATCGCCTTCCTTCGGTTTCTAAACTTCCCCGAAGAGCCTCCTCAAATCGCTTCCTGCTGCCTCTCGACGAGATGTCTACAAGCCACAGCTGCGGCAGTAGCATCATGTGTAGCTAGGGACATAGCTGCATCCTCGAGCGATTCCGCAGGGAATGCCACCGAGCAATGCCAGTGCAGCAGCTCAGACAATGTAGATGAAAAATTGCAAGCCATGAATCTGGCGGGCTCAGCATCAACGTCAATGCCAACGACAGAATGCCCGAATGAGGAGGAATCATCGAGCAGTCCGAATAAGGATAATCACATAGAGTGCGGAGAGAGCCAAGCGAGCTTATTAGTAAATTGTTCGCCGAGCGAGCAATCAAACGTCATGGCCTGTATGGATCCAACGCCGAGGGAGGAGCAATCAAACGGCTGTATGGATGAAATGCTACAAGAAGGAAGCATATTACCAAGGGAGCAATCAAAAGGCAGTATGGATGAAATGGTGCAAGCAGGAAATATACCTTGTGGATTGCACGGACGAAACCAGCAGCTTCTCAAATCTCGTGAAGATTTGACATGACAAGCAGCACATATCGATTCCGGACTGTGGATGCAGATTTCGAGAGGAGGATGATGATGATGAATTTCGGGAGCAGGCTGGATAGAGGTGCGAGAGGCAACGGAGGCAGCCTGGGGATTCAGGATGTTGAATTTTGAGAGCAGAATGATGATGCCGTGAGCTTGGATGATGAATTCGAGAGCCAATTTTAATTCATTGAAGGGGAGCGTGGATGACGAAATTGATATGTTGCTAGAAGTTGCGAGGGGAGGCCCCGGGCTGCATCGTCATCGTATTAGAAACAGAGGCCATGCGGATTTTGACCTCGGAGGGAGAGGAGGAGGTAAGGTCTTTTGATTTTTTTAGGGTTCTTTTTTTTAATCATAAAACATTGCCTAAACTAATAGTGGGCTTAGGCTTGGGATTTGAGCAATCATAGTGGCCACTAAAGGAAAATTCAAAATATTATTCTTCAAGCTATGTTGAAGAGTAATACTTGGACCCTCATCTTGAAAAATCTTTGACTTTGCCTCTTAAGAGGTGGATTACGGTAATCATCCAAATTGATTACCACTTCTTTACGCTTTCTCACCTAGTCATCGAGAACATTTGGACACCTCCTAGAAACTACTCCTCTCTTGGTAATACTCTTCTAGTTGTCTTTCTAGGAAATTTTCCGGCTTGTTGTTGCTCATCTAAATGTTGATCCTCCTAGGTATTGGATCTCTACCTCCACCAACTTAATGGAACGGACTACTCAGAGCTCTCCAAGGCATAAACTATCCTTTTAATTGTGGAAAAGTACCTATGGATAGATGCCAAGTACAAAATATTCAAGCTTCCTTGCCTTAATTGCATGTAGCCCAGAATAAAATTTTGCTATGATGGCTACGTGCACCTTAATAGGCCACTGAACCCACTATACTCTTGTTCAACTTCACCCACTGGTGGTATTCACCATCTTGGCCTGATAAGATTCATGCACTCCATGAGTAGCTAATTCAGCATTCAATGAGATCCTCAATTGAGAATGCTTCTTACACACCCCTTGTACTTAAAATCCCCCCATGCACAAAGCATAGGTGCTAGTGAGTGGAGTGGATAGGAGGATCCCCTCTAATGGAATTCGTTCTCTTGTGGTTGGTACAACCTTGCTATCTATAAAACCTAAGTGGGAGAGCCTCTAATGGACTTCCTTCTCTTGTGCTTGGTACAACCTTGCTATCTCTAAAATCTAGCTGAAGTCAATCTTAGTGTATTCAAACTTAACAAAGTGTCAAGGTTCGACTCAACAAAGTATCAAGGTTTGACTGAACAAAGGATCAAGGTTTAACCATTGTAGCCATCCATTGACTTCCCCCTTGTGACCAAGGGGTTTGTATTGATGGAAGTTTTCAACTATAGTAAGACACTTGCTCCCATAGCCCAAATGAAGGCAATACCAATGATAATTGCAATGGTATCTTATTCAAAGTGGTACATCTTCTAGATGGACATGAAATGAGAATTTTTAAATGGAGATATCAAGGACATTTACATGAGAGAAGCCACCTAGATTTTGAATGTAGGGTGACCAAACGGGGAAAGTGTGCATAGTCTCAGAAACATTGTATGACTTGAAATAGGCCCCTTGAGCATCATACCAATGGATCTATGACTCCTTTGGAAGAATCATCTTGATATAGAGTGCATAAGATGTAAACATCTATCAAGAATCATCTTGATATAGAGTGCATAAGATGTAAACATGAATCTTCATTCAAAGGGGCCCAAGAAATAAATGATGATTTTATAAATTGATGATTTGATCATAAAACAACCCACTAAAGGGATATTAGGTTCTTGACCATGATTACACTAGCTCACCATGTCAATGATATTGATATCCATGTCACGATAAAACCTACCCGTTCCAAAATTCTTGATC
Source organism: Dipteris shenzhenensis (assembly GCF_047967505.1). NCBI lineage: Eukaryota > Viridiplantae > Streptophyta > Polypodiopsida > Gleicheniales > Dipteridaceae > Dipteris > Dipteris shenzhenensis. The sequence continues at coordinate 36,520,623 of NC_141620.1, forward strand.
AAAACCCTCATCCTCATTCTCACAATGTATATCTCATAGAAATTAGAGTATCCAAACTATGCAAGTAATTAATGAAATATCACATGCAATGTAAAAATCTGATTATGTAGAAGATTAAAGAGAAACTTACATTAAAGGAGGGGTGGCCCTCTCTTTCTCTCTCTCTCTCTCTCTCTCTTTCTATATATATATATATATATATATGAAATTCTTACCAACAAATAATACCTACACACAAACAAATGCGAGGTCATGATGATGGTGGAAATAATTCATGCTTTAGAAAAAAGTTCTATCAAAATACCAAAATTTTTAGGGACTCATTCATAGATTCTGGAGATTGGCACTAGTGCCATTCTCCAAAAACCCACGAGGGGATTGGCATCACTGCCATTTCTCTATGTGGGTTTGGGGAGAATGGCACAGGTGCCAATTTCCATAAACCCACATGGAGGTCAGCACTAGTGCAATTGTACATAGGAAAGCTAGACTCATATGGAGAATGGCACCGGTGCCATTCTCCACAATCCTACATGGAGAATGGCAATGGTACCATTCTCCCCCACTTCAGGGACATCTTTGTTGATCTTATGAAATTTTGCACAATCCCATGTCTCCCCCACTTCAGGGACATCTTTGTTGATCTTATGAAATTTTGCACAATCCCACATGGAGAATGGTACTAGTGCCATTCTCCATAGGAAAGCCAGACTCACATGGAGAATGGCATCAGTGCCATTCTCCACAATCCCACATGGAGAATGGCACTGGTTCCATTCCCCATAGGAAAGCAAAACTCACATGGAGAATGGCACCAGTGCCATTCTCCACAATCCCACATGGAGAATGGCACTCGTTCCATTCTCCATAGGAAAGCTAGACTCACATGTAGAATGGCACTGGTGCCATTCTCCGCAATCCCACATGGAGAATGGGACTGGGTGCCAGACTCACTTGGAGAATGGCACCAGTGCCATTCTCCACAATCCCACATGGAGAATGGAAGCGGTGCCATTCTCCCCTGCCACAATGACATATTTTTTGGTCTTATGAAATTCTTTGGTTGTAGTTTGTTCATAATTAACATCCTATAATTGTAATGAGAGGGGTTGGCTATCAGATGCGGTGACAAGGTCATGATGATGGTGGATATCATTCACGCTTTAAAAAAAGTTTTATCAAATTACCAAAATTTTAGGGACTCATTCATGGATCTTGGAGATTGGCACCAATGCCATTCTCTAGAACCTACTAGGGGAATGGCATCAGTGCCATTTGTCTATGTGGGTTTGGGGAGAATGGCATTGGTGCCATTCTCCATAAACCCACATGGAGATCCGCACTAGTGCCAATGTATATAGGAAAGCCATACTCATATGGAGAATGGCACCAGTGCCATTCTCCACAATACCACATGGAGAATGGCAATGGTGCCATTGTCCCAAACTGCAAGGATGTCTTTGTTGGTCTTATGAAATTTTGCACAATCCCACATGGAGAATGGCACTGGTGCCATTCTCCATAGGAAAGATAGACTCACATGGAAAATGGCACCAATGCCATCCTCCACAATTCCACATGGAGAATGGAAGTGGTGCCATTCTTCCCCACTATAAGGACATCTTTGTTGGTCTTATGAAATTCTTTCGCCGTGGCTTGTTCATAATTAATTTCTTTTAATCGCAATGAGAGGGGCATGTGCGGGGACAAGGTCATGATGATGGTGGAAAGAAGTCATGCTTTAGAGAAGAATAATTTTAGGGAAATAATTAATAGTTTCACAAAAAAATTATATAGACTCATTCATGGATTCTGGAGATTGGCACCAATGCCATTCTTCAATAACCCACTAGGGGGTTAGCATTGTTGGTAAACTGAAAGGAAAGCAAAGAGTGGACACAAATTCAGAATACTTGCATTATAGAATGAAGAAGAGTGAGGTCCTTAAGTAGGCACCTCATACATGCTCACTGACATCACTAATGAATTCAGAGCTCCACAATCATCTCCTCAATCTGATCCTAGATTCTCTCAATCATCCTATGTGGCTTTGCACCACCTAACTGTGCTTATGGGCACCTAACTGTGCCTCTAGCACTCACACATAGAAACCAAGGTGTGCCTGAGGCATACACCTTGAGATATCCCAACATACCCCCCCTCAAGGGAATGCCTCAGGCTATGTCAAGGATACATCTAGTCTCATAGTTTCTCATGCCATCTCATGGTGGTCAAGGATAAATCTATGGCTAGGTTCTCATGCTAGCAAGGGTTCCCATGGGTGTAAGGTAAACAAAAGGGATACTAAAAGACCTTCCAATGGTTATCTCCCCTGCATGTACATGCACACAATGTCTGTAGGAGGTACCATGGAGCAAAAACACATACACATGGCCTACATAATATGGTGACCAGAGGTGTTTACAAAACACACAAAAAACAATAGTTTATTTCATTCATTTTGGAGGACTATCTAGGCTGAGTACCTTGACATAAAAAGAGAGATCTGGAGCATACATAGAGATGATTTAAAATGCATAATCTTCAAAGGATGCCTCATCTTGTGGAGGCTCATCAACTGAAAGTAGATTTGCATTTTATGTCTTTGCTTTGGCTCTGCAAAATTTCTCATGATGGTTGTTCTTGCCACAGTGTTTGCATGGATTAATTTTGAAGCAGTCTTTTGAAAGGTGATTTGTCTTTCCACAGTGATTGCAAGGGGTAAACTTGCCCTTCTGGACTTTTACAGCATAGACAGTGTCATTGCCTTTCTTGAGCTCCATATGCCTTTCTTCTTCTTGGAGAGTAGAGATAATACCTTCAAGATTAGGATTAGGAAGATTTTTCAAAGTGGTAACTATATGATCATAATCTCTAGGCATACTCTTAAGTAACACTGCCATAGCATCATCTGGAGTAATAGGAGAGTTGATAGAAGCTAATTGAGTCATAAGACTCCGCATGTAGTTGACATGAGCTGCCAAAGTAGTGCCATTAACCATCTTCAATTCAAAGAAAGAGATTTTAAGTGATAATTTAGAGATGTGAGAGCTAGCACCAAAAATCATGTCAAGCTTCTGCCAAGCTTCTGAAGGAGACTCTAAGTCAGAGATGTGGTGAATATAATCATCTCCTAAAGCAAGAGCAATGATACCATATGCTTTCTCCTCTCTAGTGGGATCCCTTGCCGGCGGGCATGTCGGAGTTGAGGATTCTCCAGCATTGGAGGCTATAGAAGAAGTGGTTGGAGTCGGTTTGACAAGTCCCAAGAGGTTCTCCCTCATCAATGCAAATTTCACCTTCATCTGTGTGGAAGCCCTTTCCATTGAACTTCTCTAGATTCAATAGGGTAGCCATGAGAGGGTCTAACCTAGATATTGGGCAGTGTCTTTCTCTCTTACAAGGCAAAAAATAACTGAAAGGCTTCCAAAATATAAGCACTTGATGTAGCAAAGACTAGTGACCAATATTCAATCAATGATGCTTTTTCTTACATGTTTCATAGAAGTGGCTTAAAATGAGAACTTTCCAATCAAAACCAGGTATAGCAATTCAAAGCACAACTGAAGCTACACTTGTACTGATGTTATTGAAAGTTTCAAAAAAACAGAAATGCTAGAATAGCATCTTATGTAGCATCATCTTCAAAAAGCTTGTCAAAACTGTCAAAACCAAAAGGTTGAACTTGGAGGGCTTGTAGCTTACTCTTCAGAGCAAACGAAAAGGGGCTTTCTGAGGCAAAAGAGAGCTGATATACCACAGAAGGTCCTATGGGAAGAAGAGGCACAAAAATGCTTCAGAACTCCATAGCTTGCCCCTTGAAAGTCGACTGGTTTTTCATTGATTTCTCCTTGAATATGCAACCATTGCTACTCAAATTTCAGCACAGGATAGCCCAAGCATGGAGAATCCACCCCTAAAAGGAATTAGAGGAAGATGAATTATGCTGAGAGAAAACGTAGAAGCAAAAGTCGACAATCTTCGTGTAATGGCGGCAAAACGGGGGCGTCTTTCTTCAATTCCTTTCAGCCAGGGGTTCGCCCCTTCGAGGTAGATCTCTAGCAGGAAGGGCATGGGAAATGGTTGAGAACCAGAGGAGAACAAGGTTAAGCAAACTTTGGGAAGAAGAGGAAGAGATGGTGAAGAAGAAGATGAAGAAGAAGATGATGAAGTGGCAGAAATGGGCTCAAGGGGGATCAAAGGGCTCTGATACCATGTTGGTAAACTGAAAGGAAAGCAAAGAGTGGACACAAACTCAGAATACACCTTGAGATATCCCAACAAGCATTAGTGCCGTTTCTCTATGTGGGTTTGGGGAGAATGGCACTGGTGCCATTCTCCATAAACCCACATGGAGATTGGCACTAGTGCCAATGTCCATAGGAAAGCCAGACTCACATGGAAAACGGCACCGGTGCCATTCTCCACAATCCCACATTGAGAATGGCACTACTACCATTCTTCCCCACTACAAGGACATCTTTGTTGGTCTTATGAAATTCTTTGGTTGTGGCTTGTTCATAATTTATTTACCTATAATCGTAATGACATGGGATGGCTATCAAATGGGGGGACAAGGTCATGATGATGGTGGGGAATAAAGTCGTTGGAATTGGTGTAGTGTGTGCAATAGATCTGAAGGGTCGAGGCCTACTGTAGAGGTGTGAAGATTGGGGCAGAAAATGTATCGGTGATTATGGAGAAGTCTATCAATAGTAACATGCTCTAGCCATTTCCCACTATGGATGCAGTGCTTATTGGTGAGGCACTTTAGAGTGTTGTCAAGTGGTCTAAGGGCTCTCTAAAACATGGTGGTGATTCTTTAGATGATCCTATGACTCAAGAAGGCAGACCTGAGCCACCTTATGTTGAGGCAATGCAAGTTTCTTCATTGAAAATGAAAATTTCATTTGTGAATCTTGGAAAGAAAAAGATTGTCTTGTGGGATGAGAGCAAAACAAAGACCATGGGGGAAGGTGTGATCTTGTATGTTTTCCCAGGTGACTCTATAAACTTTGACCTATTGGGTAACGATTGCATTGGTGTGGGTATTGAAAAGAAAGAACAAATTACAAGAAGTGGGTCTTCTATGCAAGATGCTAGCTCTCTCAACCTAGTTAAGTGTCCCATCAAGCAGATTACCTTACTTGATGGAAGCCCATTGCAACAATATGTGCCCATGGACCACGTTGCTGGCATGGATGAGGTGGTAAATGATCAAATGTTGAAAAGGGGTGATCCATCTTCAAAGAAAAGAAGGTACACTTTCATTAATAGGGTGCCTAAACAAAGAGACCCAAAGTCTGTCACAGATGCCATGACAACTTCCATTGCAAGGGCTACATACACATGTACGAATTTGTTGCTGTCGAATACAAGAGAAAACCCACCCTCTTCAAAGGGAAGTGTTGTTGTTGAGCCACCATACCAAAAGTTGCCAGAGAACTTGCTACTCCAACTAGATAATTGTGGGTCTGAGAACAAAAATTGTTTGCATACCTTTCTCTTCTTGTAGCAAGGGGCATTTTCAAGACAGCTCAATTGGTCTTCTTGATGGCAAGTCACACCCATGAGGACATTGATGCAATGTTCAGTAGGCTCTATGAGAGCTTCCAAGTGGGGACAAACATTCACTTTCCCTCATTTGATAGATACATTCAAAAAATGTACATCATCTTCACCAGCACCATTTCTTCTTACATGGGTTCCTAACTTCAAGGATTATGTGGATTGCTACCTATGTGATGGGAAAGAAATGCTAGTTGGTCATGCAAAGCCATTACAATTTTGATTTTACATGCAAGGTGATAGACCTATGATGTAGTACAAGGTGCATCCAAAATCACCGAATTGGATGCCCACCACTGAAGGGGGAATTGACCTATGGAAGAAAGATAGTGAGGGTCGACCATTGTTGCCAACAAGTTGTCCAGATATACTGCCAATGGCTGCATTTGTGAGAGATCACTTGCAATTAATATCAAGCATAAAGGATTACAGTAAGTTTTGGGAGAGATTTGCAAGTGGAAATAATGCATCGTATGAGTCCTACATTAGGCCAGTGATAGACTACTAGAAAACCACGATTGTTGAGCTCGAACAGGAAAACATCTCAGAGATAAGAGTGTACAGAGACTTTTGGCCAAGAACACAATCGCCTCATGAGGAGGATGATATAGATGCTTGCATTAATGAGTTCCAAGGCTATGAGGAATGGAATGATCACTATTGCAGGCCGCTACAAGGTAAACCAAGGGAAGAGTTTAGACCAATATGGTGGATGTTAAGCAAGGTGACTTCATCTTGGTGAGGCCATCAGACCCTATATACCCCATATGACTTGGGGTTGCCGTATCAAGTGCCAAGATGTCCTAACTTTAAGGAATTGCTAATTCAGTATTGGACACCATCAATTAAGAGAAAGGGGCCCAGTGATGCAGATGCCTATGTTGACTACTAGAACAAGTATTGGGCATAGAATAGGTTGGATCCACAGGTATGGGAGTGTATTGATGCATTGGTCTAGTCATGGACATTAAAAGCCATAAATAGACCCAAGAAGATTAAGATTCCATGGAGTGTATGTATCAAAGCATAGGAGAGTTTGCTTGGTATCAGAGCATAGAAAATGGTGATGATTTTCTCCCTCTTGATCTCCCAAACTTCCGTTGTAATATGTGTTCTCATGTGATGTTTCTCAATTGTTGTTATCTTATCAAGGGATATTTGCATATTATTAATATGACAATTTTTAGAAGTTGTCTTTCACCACCAACAACTTTGTTTCTAGTGGTTCACTTTGCACGGTGTTTGTTAACACCACCAACTGGTGTTTATTAACACCTCAAATAAAATATACATGTTGTCCACAAACAGTGTTTATTAACACCACCAAATACATGATTTTCAAACTCTACCACAAATGCATGCTTTGTTTTGGTTATTATACCCAATGAAACTTTTCACAACCAATGAATTTTTTCATAATCATTGAAATTTCCAAATATCAGCATATTCAATATGGAAAAAATCCCACAATCAATGAAAATTTTCCCAAATTTAATGAAACCTTTCCCAAATTTAATGAAATCCACCCAATTTCAAAATTCCCAAAATGCAACTTTTGTCCCACTTTATCTAATATGGTGTTAGCTCCTTGTCTGCCATGTCCCCATCATTTCTCACTTCTTCAAGCCTATCTTGGAGCTCCTTCATGTGCTTCTTTGCTTCTTCTCTTCTATGCCTTTCCTTATTGACCGATTTTATAGTGGCCTCAACTTGCTCTTGTCCCTACAAGGCCCTTGCTTGTGCCTCCTCTACCTTGGCTTCTACACCTTCCTTGAGACTTTTCTCAAGTTGTGTTGCCTTTGTTGCATTGGTGCCTTTCTCTTGTAGAAAAGTCACCTTCTCAAATATCTACTTCTCATATTTCTCAAAAATCTCTTTGAGGGTAGATGCCATCAGGTGCATTGAAACTCCAATGGACTGAGGCGACAATTGGGATTCGCCATCCATGCAATTCTTCAGGTTGGTTAACACGCTCTTGGAGATCTCCCTTGAGAAAGATACATCATTTCCTTTCAGTTTCTCTAATTCTGCTTGAACCTGCTAGAACTTCGAGGTTCCTCTCATATCAGGAAAGAAGTGAATGGTCTTCTTTAGTACATCTTGGAGGTCTGTTGGCAAGCTTGAAATCTTGACTCCACCATATTAACTAATCTGAGTGTTGGGGTATACGTCTAGAATATCTTGTCTCTTCCATTACTTCTCGAAAACCTCAGGGGGGTGAGTCATCATATGCAACCCTGTCACGTGAGTTCAACAAAAGGATATTTTTAATATCTAAATTTTACAAAAATTAATTTACATAAGGAAGTTTTTTTAATGATTTTGGGAAAAATTTACATATTTGTATAGAAAAAGGGTATATTTTATGAATGGAAAAATTACAGATAAGGGATTTTACAATGCAATTGATGATATGGCCCTTGAGGGGTCCCCTTTAGGGGCAAGGGCCATATCGACATGCCATTTCTATCCAGTCGCATCCTAGATATTGTATAATGCATGTAGATATGGCCCTTGCCCCTAAATGCAATTGACGATATGGCCCTTGAGGGGTCCCCTTTAGGGGCAAGGGCCATATCTACATGCATTATACAATATCTAGGATGCAACTGGATAGAAATGGCATGTCGATATAACCCTTGCCCCTAAAGGGGACCCCTCAAGGGCCATATCGTCAATTGCATTTTGCTTGGTTTCATAAGGGAAAACATTTTCCTTGGTACACAAATATATAAATCCAAGAAGTAGCATGGTGGCTTTCATAGATCTCCTCTCATAATACGTAAAAATAGGTAATGGAGCTATAACTCCAAGAACCAGTGCGGTGGTCTCTCTAAGACAACCTTGAATTTTGGGCGATGACAGGTGGTCACCCCAGAGACTGCACTGAGGTGATGCTTACAATGATAGATTGCATTTCATTATTATGCCAAAAACTAGCACGGTGGTCTCTCTAAGCCAATCTATGATTTGCATGGGCTGCCGGCAAAGAAGTGGCAAAAGGTTGCATGATGACAGGTGGTCAAGCTAGAGACTACACTACGGCGGTGTTCAAAATGATAGATTGCATCTAATTGTTATGGCAAGAACCAGCGCAATGGTCTCTCTAAGCCAACCTTCAATTTTAATGATGTGCATGGGTGTGTGCCCAATGATAGGTGGCAAAGATGCAGCAAAAGACTGTGCGATAATAAGTGATCTAGCGGTGTAGGCTAGAGACTATGTATACACTATGCGAAGCAATACAAAGATGCCATGTGTCGAGCTATGCAATGTTCTGAACAAATAGATTGCATCTCATTATTATGCTAGTGTGCCTTCATGACGTCGAGAAAATTTCTGACGAGAGCGCAGGTCCATGAAAAATTCAAATATTCAACCCGAAGTGGATCGCGTCGTGGCTCGAAAATGGCCCTAAAAATAGTTTCGCGATTGGCTACACCCAAGCTAACATTGACCCCGTATGCTTGCTTGAGAAGCACTTTCCCTTGAGCATTATGACAACTCAAGTGCACTTATTTGTGCACATAATTGATGAGGTGGCCATTGCAGGTACCATTCATAGTCGGTGGATGTTTTTTCTCGAGCGGTTTATGAAAACTTTGAAGGGATTTGTAAGGTAGAGAGCAAGACCAAAAGCAAGCATGGAAGCGGGATGGCTTGTGCAAGAGTCATTAGTATATATCACGGAGTTTCTTGCATCCATGGATCCCGATATGCCGCAGGCTTGGCATAACAAGGATGATGATCACATCATTGGCGAGGTTCCCCAAGAAAAAGGGATTGAAAGAAACATGAGCAAAGAGCAAATGGAGAAATTCAAGAATTGATGTATACTTAAGTGTATTTTCATATAATTGATGGCATTTGGCACCCATCTTCAATATAGGTGGTTTTTCATCTAGATCATTTTTGATCCAAGATGGTGGTATGTGATCCACATTCCACCACGAAGTAAGAAATTTTTTGAAGATAGAGATGTGGATATGGAGATGACACTACCAATTTTGGATCTGATTGATCCAGATGGATCTAGCAAAGAAGATGAAGATCACAATATGAGCCAAGCGGAAGATGCGCATAATGACATCGTACGACATCAAGAATCATCCGACTTTATTGAAGAAGATGATCAAGTCTTAGGTGAATGTACCATGCCAGAGTACGATGATGATATAGGGGATCAACTCGATATAGAGTTGGAGATAGACTTGGCTGGCATGCTATAGGATGAAGCCGTTGATGTAAATGCTCTTCATTTATTTTTTTCATCTCAAACTTGGACATGAATATATGAGTATTCTTTCAAAGGATCAAACAAGTATGAAAAGAATTTTTTTGGTCATTGGGAAAAAGTACTTTAAAGGTCAGTATGGGGAAAAACACTCTCTATAAAACATCACCATAGGAAAGTGTCTCAGAGTTGCTATATAACGACCTTTTACAACTTTGGCAAACATTGCTATATAGTGACGTTTTATAAAGGTCTCTATATAGTGACTTTTATAAGCATTGCTATATACAATAATTTTTAAAAAACCCTCTTTGCTTATCGACGATTAGCACCCCACGCACACTAAACGTCGATGCTTAACCGTTGGAATAAGGCCCATGTGTAGTAGTGCATCATGCTCTATTGATGGATGTCAATATGTCACACACACTAGTGCAGTAGCTAGCGACACTTACACAAGTACATAGAGGTTGTAAGAAATTGGATAGTACTTTCCAAGTTTCAACATGGAAATAAAACATTTGTAATACCATCTAAATGCTTTAACATAACTTGCAAGTGGCATGGCATCAATCAACAAAATTTTATGTAACCAATTTGTAACAAGTCATAATGTACCCACGATCAACAGTGTCAGTAGTATTTCAAGCTTGTTCATTTCTATACATCACAAAGTCTCCTCATCCTCATCCTCATCATCACCATTTGCATGAACTCTACCATTTGCATAAACTCTACCATTTACATCATTACTCTCTACTCTTTTTGTCTTCAAGCGATTTCTTGTGATGGAATGTACAAACTTGTAATTAATCCAATTTCATTCACTCGACGAATTGCTACAAGATTGGGATGCACTTTTGAAGCCAACATTTGTAAATGAGGTGTCTATGCTCCATACTCTTCCCACCATCTCCATGGTGGCATCTCCTTTGCAAGGTCTCATATTCTTGTATATGCAAACAACCCTACCCTACTTCAAAAAGGGGATAATTCCCCGATAGTAGCAATATATTTAAATGTATCCTAAAAAATTCATCCTAAGAGATTATGCCAAGGCTGCATTACGTGTTCCAATCTTTGAGGATGATAAGTTCCCACCATTTTGTGAAGTTAACTCAGCTATCCACTTGTAACACTTATTTCATTAATTTTGGACTCATATGTCTACTTTTGGACTATTCCTTAAAATCCTTCCCAACTGAAAGTTTTACTTTATGAAACTATCATTGACTCTAACTATCATTCGAGAATCAAAAGTTTACTTTCTGGCACTATCATTTTCACATAAGACATTTCAAAATATCTCTCTACAATGTTGTACAAATAATGCAAAAACTACTATTAAATCCTAAATTTGTATTTCTTGTTTATAAGAATCATATTCTTAAAATAAAAAATCCGAGTTATTAGTTTAAATCCATGAAAAACCATGCTATTGAGGATTCACAACATTTTAAAAATGTATACATAAGAGACCTGTAAGACTCTTTTTACTTTCAATGCAGAAAACTATAAAACTCTTGAATATTCAAGAAATTAAAAGGTTTATATACACATGAGACATGATGGAAGCCTCTTTTGTACTCCAAAAAATAGCAATAGCTATGTTTGCAATTTTACATTATGATGTCATAAGTTTTACAACAAATATTGCTCTGGATGAGTCTTTGTACAAAGGATCTCCTGTGGCCTTTTCAATAATTTAATTTTTCCTTTACAATGAGTTTAGTACAAATGGGCGATCCAAACATTTGCTTGTTTGAATGTCCTTTTCTATCATGATCACAGAAATGAGCGATCCAAACATTTGCTTGTTCAGAATGTCCTTTCTGTCGTCACTTGTCGCTTGGGTGCCATCTTCATTCACTCTCATCTGACAACCACCACCACCTTCACTCTTTCTCGATATTTGAATGGTGTTATCATGGGCATTCTTCATTTGCGCTATCTCCTTCTACTTCCTCCCGGGCGAGCATCTTTGTGAACTCTATAATGTGTGTAATAATTGGTTGCGGTAATTTTATTTTGTCTTCTACATCATACCCCATGTGCTTCTTTGTTTTCTTTGACCTTGATTTCCAGGATACTATGACTGTCTCTGTGGAAAGTCTTGAAATTGCTTCATGGTTTGGGACCCATTCCTTTTTCAAACAACTACTATACAATGTACTGTTATCTTGGTTCTCCTTCCTGCCCCTTGGCTCATACCATACCACTGTAAATGTTGTAGCTCTCCCCCGGTCATCCATGCTCACGTCACCTACTTTTGCAACCCAAAACTTCACGTTCTCATGTTCATCATCCGATGGTCGAACTGCAACAAAACAATGGACATCTATGTCTATTTGTGGCATAAACTCTCTCTTCTTGGGTCCATAATATGGACGTGGGATGCTGGACGCAAGTCATTACCAACATTTGGCCAAAATAAAGGCCGTTCTGCCTTAATATCATCTTCTCGTTTTTGCAAGGTCCTTTATCAATTGGTAGGTCTTGCTAATTACAACAGTAGTGTGTTCCTTCCAAGAGGGCTTCCAATCAGGAAATCTCCGGAGCATTTCCTCTTTGTATGCAATAAAAGCTTTTAAGCCTTCTATTTCACCTTTGGATTTCTCGCTGAATTCTTTTATAGGAGCCCATGTTGGATGCATTTCTTTGCTCGGGATTGAAGTTAAGAGAGAGTAAGGTTCTTCAGGTTCCCATTTTGTATCAAGAGAATAGTGTTGCCATTGCATCACTGGTTTTTCATCCTTTAAGAAAAATCGAAAATAGTGTGGAGCGCTATGACCAATCAGGGCATCACCACCTTTTTGTATGAAAGGTAGAATAAAGCTCTTCCAATCATACATCCTCTCAACCATTGAGCATATTGTTCCTTCCTTACGACCACCAACTTGCCTCCCACATTTTCTTATCAAGTCATCCATTGTCTCCATGTCCTTGTGTTTTAGTTCTCTTGAAACTGTGCTAAATACCTGATCGATATCCTCATGTGTGTGCCCAACCAACAAAAACCCAACTTCAATCTCATTGAAGATTCTATGAGCGATTAGCATTGAGCAAAATGCAAAGAAGAGTACATTCTTATTCTCTCATCCGCAATTGTCTACTTGTATTCTCAAAGTTGCTGGTAGGCGACCTTTTTCTGCGTGTACATTGTGAATTGCCTTCATAACGGATGTTACAACTTGATTGCTATCGTGTAGATGCAAGGAATCAATCCATATGTCTGCAAAAACTTAAATCCGTGCACTAACACTCCACATAGATGTGTCTTTAAAAAGTATTTGCCTTGTAGCTTAGGTGGAGTGTTAACGAATCGAGGTAATGTTGTTGTATTTTGATCCATACCATCTACAATAATGCACATGTACTCATTTGGGTGAGAAATAGCTTGCTCCTTCCAAAATGCATATTTTATTCTAGAATGTCGAACAAGCCCATGATGAAATTCTCTCTTTCTTTTGTAAGCTTCTTTTTGTTCTGGAGATGTTGCATTCTCAAGTGCTCGCTTTAGATCATCACAGTCATTGCACTTTGACATTTTTTGCCTCTTTGGGATTTTAACATGTCGAAAGCTTTTTGTCCAAAGAGTATACAAAGTATGAAAAGATGCCGGTGCATGCCCTCTTTGACAAAATATGAAGAGGGGAGAGGAGAAGAGTGGAGATGAGGAGAGAGGGCACAGCTAGAGAGCACACCACAAATGACTAACTGTACACTAGAATTAGTTGAAAAAATAGAATATATACAAACCCTTTTAGGGTTAGGGTTAGGGGATCTAACCCTTTCCTTTATAGCACTCTATAAGGTTAGTGCTATGCACATATGATCACGTGATGGTGCTATGCACACATGATCACATGATGTTGAGCGTGAATTCTCAACACCTTCCCTCAAGATCAACATCATGAAGTAGGCCTTCCCTCAAGATGATGATTCTGGGGAATCGAAGAAGGACTGAGCATTACATTCCATCACACCCCTTTAATGGGAAGAGCTAGTCGGTGTTTCTCAAATAGCTCTTTACTGAGTGGTTTGGTAAAGATGTCTGCAACATTTTCTTTGCTATCACAATGCTACAGTGTGATGTCACCAAGTAACACTCTTTCTCTGATGAAGTGCTCTCTGACATCAATGTGCTTTGTCCTGGAGTGATATACTGGATTTTTGGCCAATGCTTGAGCTGATTGATTATCACAATATATTATTGTTGGCTTTGACTCATCAAAGTAATCTGTTTCTGACAATAGTCTTCTGAGCCATATAGCCTCACATGCACCTGTAGTGAGTGCTCTATATTCTGCTTCAGTCGAAGACAAAGAAACAGTTGGTTGTTTGTTTGACAACCATGATATAACACCTTGACCAAGGAAAAATGCATATCCCTGTGTCGATCTCCTAGTCTCATGATCTCCAGCATAGTCACTGTCACAGTATCCATGCAACCGTGGATGACTTCCTCTGTATTCTATCCCAAACTGTCTTGTACCTCTGATGTATCTCAAGACTCTTTTGGCTGCATTCCAGTGAGACTGTTTTGGATTTGCCATAAACTGTGCTAGTGAGCTTACTGCATAACAAATATCTAGCCGTGTGATTGTCAGATATATAAGAGATCCAATGAGTTGCCTGTAGTATCTGTCATTGACTGTAGGCTTTTCTGAATCTTTAGTAAGTTTCAAACTCTGTTCCATGGGAGTGGCTGCAATCTTGCAATCTGCCATATGAAACTTCTTTAGGAGACTGTCAACATACTTGAGCTGACTCATGAATGTGCTATCCGAATCTCTCCAGAACTCAATTCCAAGACAATAGTGCATAAGTCCAAGATCTTTCATGTCGAACTCTGCACATAAGTCTTGTTTTAATTTTTTGATGAAGCTATCCTTGCTTCCTGTCACAATCAGATCATCTACATACAAAAGTGCAATAGTAATATCTTCCCCTTGAACTTTGTAGTAGAGAGTATGATCTGGATTGGACTTCCTGTATCCCAGATCAGCAAAATACTTGTCAATTCTACTGTACCAACTTCTGGGTGCTTGTTTTAAGCTGTAGAGACTTTTTTTGAGATGGCAAACCTTGTTCTCCTTTCCTGGTTCAACATAACTTGCGGGTTGCTGCATGTAGACTTCCTCGTCTAGATAACCATTGAGAAATGCATTCTTGACATCGAGCTGATACACATTCCATTTACTGAGTGTCGCTAGTGATATCAAGAACCGTATGGAATCCATATTTGCTACTGGAGCATAAGTTTCATCATAATCTTGGCCATATTGTTGTGCAAATCCTTTTGCAACTAATCTGGCTTTGTATCTCTGAATACTGCCATCTGGATTGTACTTCACTTTGTATACCCATTTGTTGGCTATGGCCTTCTTTCTTGGTGGAAGGTCGCATAATTCCCAAGTGTTATTTTTATACAAATCATCCATTTCTTCATTCATAGCAGTTTGCCATTCTGGCTTGTCTACTGCGTCTTCGAAGTACACTGGCTCTTCTGTAGCCATGATGGTAGTCATAAGAGCATAGTTGGTGGTTTCCACCTGAATTGCTTTGCCTTTCTGAGCATATGTCAATCTGGCTGGTGGTCTGCTTTCCCTAGTAGACCGCCTGAGCTGATGTGGTACTGCTTGGGGTGTTGGTGGCAATTCTTGCTCTTCTTCATCAACCTGTTCTGTAGATGACTGTGAATTCGATGCTTCTATCTCCTGTGTAGGTGAGGTTTTCCATTCTGATTCCTCATCGAAGATTACATCTCTGGAGATAATGACTTTGCGGTTGATGGGATCATACAATTTGTATGCTTTGCTTTCTTCACTGTAGCCAACCATGATGCATTTGCGTGACTTTGCATCCAATTTCCTACGATGATCATCATGTATGTGGGCATATGCTATGCAACCAAATATGCGGAGATGCCCAATGTGTGGCTTGTGTCCAGTGAATGCTTCATAAGGAGTCATACCTTGTATTGGTTCGGTAGGAAGCCGATTAAGCAAGTAGTTAGCTGTAGCTATTGCTTCTGCCCAATACTGATTCGAAAGATGCTTTTCACTAAGCATTGCTCTAGCACTGTCTGCTAAAGTCCCATTCTTCCTTTCAGCTCATGCATTTTGCTGAGGAGTATCTGCACATGTGAATTGTCTTCGAATGCCGTGATTTTTGCAAAAGTTCATGAATGCTGAAGACATGTATTCACCTCCTCTGTCTGATCTCATGACCTTGATCTTTCTACCTGTCTCGTTTTCTACCATGGCTTTGAATTCTTGAAATCTGGCAAACACTTCAGATTTCTCTTTCAGAAAGTAGACCCAACAATATCTGCTGTAGTCATCGATGAAGGTCAAGTAATAAAGTGAACCATTGATGCTGCGGGTCTGGGCATAACCCCATACATCTGTATGAATCAAATCAAGAATACCTCATGCACGAGAGGTACTTCTGACAAAGTTGGTTCGCTTTTGTTTGCCAAAGCAGCATGCTTCACAAACTTTTCCAAGAAACTATAGCTTCGGAATCCCAATTGCCATATTCTGATTCCTGAGATCTAACAAGTACTTGAAGTTGACATGACCAAATCTCTTATGCCATTTTGCAGATAGTGGCATCTGTTGCATTTGAGCTGACATGGCATGCTTATCTGGTACCGTAGCTAGCATCCTGTATAAGCGTCCTTCCTTGACACCTTTTGCTACTAGCTGACCTCTTTTGGATTTGTCTCTGATAGTGCATTCATCACCGTCGAAGATGACTTTGTAGTTGTGTTCCGTCATTTGACCTACTGACAAAAGGTTCTTGCTGAGCTTCGAAACATAGAGCACATCTTTGACTAATCCTTTTGTACCAGTGAAATTGTTCATAGGGATAACACCTGTCCCTTGAACCGGATTCGGTGTATTGTTTGCTGTGTAGATGACATTCTTTTGACCTTCTAATGGCTTCATTTCTGGAACCATTCCTGGTGATTTGTCATATGAGATGATGCACCGCTGTCGATGTACCAAGGATCCTATTCCACTTGGTCGACTTGATAGCTGAAATCCTCTTTGGGATTGAAATCAGTGTCTATGTGCATTGTATCAGTTTGATGCAATTGCTCACTTGCAAGAAACATATTTCCATGTTCATTTGCAAAATGATTGTGACTAGAATGTCCACCATGATGATTTCCTCTTCCTCAGGAATTCTCTCGATTATTGCTAGATTGACCGCCTCGGTCATATTGCTTCTTGCGGCAATCTCTTTCATAGTGTCCAAACTTGTGACAATAGTTGCATTGAATGTTTGACACATTGGTGGATGCATTCCCTTGTCCTTGAAATCTTCCTCGGTTGGAATGATTTCCTCTTTGCTGATTTTGATGTTGCTGAGGATGATGCTGATGCTGATGCTGATTCTGACTTTGATTTTGTTGATGATGACCACTTTTTTGATATGATCTACCTCTGTTTCTGCCTTTGCCTCTGCTTCTGTCTGAAGCTGTGAATGCCTGATCATTAGAATGACCTTTACGTGCTTGAATGGCCTGAGTCCTGAGTTCTTCACCAAGTAGAACTGACTGAAGTTCTTCCAGTGTTGGAATTTACCGTTGGATGGCAATACTATGGACTAGATTCTCATATCCTTCTCCTAGTCCATTTAGGATTACTTGAACCATTTCTGTGGGATTCATAGTCTCTCCTACTGCTGCAAGTTGATTGTTATAGTCTTTGATGCGGAGTACATAAGCATGACCAGTTTCATTGCTATTGCAGAAACTCTGGTTGATCTGGTTTCTCAGGGTGAGAATCCTGGATGTGTTCTTGGACTCGTAGAGAGCTGCGAACATATCCCATGCTTCTTTTGATGTCTTGACTGTGTTGAGCTATCCTAGCATGACATCTTGCACATTCTGCTTGATCAGGTGATAGGCATACTTGTCTTTCTTATCCCATTCTACTTGAGCTCGGGAAATGGCAGGATCTGCTATTGGTGCGGAAACTGTTTGTGTAGATGTAGATCCTGATGTAGATCCTGTTGCTGGTACTATGACAACAGATGGAGTAGAGCTACTGGTGGCTGGATCGGCCAATGGTCTAGGTATAGATCCATCGACATACTCCCATTTGTCTTGAAGCACAAGAATGGTCTCCATTCGGTATTTCCATGTACCGTAATTGGAGTTGTCTAACTTAGCAGATGCCTCCAGATTGAGGTTGGTAGTCGACGTGGTGCAAACAATGTACTCAAAAAGTGTCCTGGAAAACTCTGTATGAATCAACTACAAATACACTGAAGATGCCAAGTGAAATCTCTGTACCGTCGGTGAAGATAGAACTGCAGTATATAAGATCTAATCTGTGTTACAAGGCTTGTGGCAATGATGCCGGGAATAGCCAAGAGGCTTTACAAGGCTGAAAATGATGTGCACAATGCCGTGAGATAGCCGAATAGGCTTTACAATGGTGGCATGTGTGTGTGAAATCAAGTGCTATCTGCCCACTGAATCAATCTGCAATGCCTCTGAACTCTGAAGTATGCTCACTGAACTGATGAACGTAAGGTTTCAGGTGATGTAATGATGTGAAATCGGATGTGAGCGTATGGACTGACTCCGAGTAGGTACTTGTCGGGAATTTCGGGCATGGCTTAGATTGGCAACTTGGGGAATTCAAAGCGTCCCCTCTATGGCGATCTAGTCTACTCTGATCTAGATCTAAACCAACCATCGATCGATGAAAGAGCAGCAAATAATTCCTTTTCTTTTGTTCTTTTTAAGTGCTGGGTCAGATGCGTCGATGTAGAGGCAAATGTGCATGAAGGAAGTGGTTTTGTCGGCGAGGCACAAATGTGAGTGTAACTTGCACTGAAATGTGCACGTGATGTGACGAGCGCGTAGAGCACGAAAAAACGAGCGACTTTCCTTTTTGGAGCACCCTCAAATTCTTCCTGGATCAAGAGATACGACTTGATCTAGGTGGAGGGGCAAAAGGAGTGCAAATGGTGCTCAATGATGATGTGTCACTGTGAGTCTTGGGGGGGTCACTTAGTGTAATATGTCTATATCACGTGCGTTCAAGGGTTCTTTTCTAAATCCCTATGTAACCTATTTCTAGTATTTTCTAGCATCCCCTCTGTAAATTTTGGGAAAATTTATAAATCCCCTTCTGTAAGTATATTTATTTTCCTAGAGGAATTTTAAAAGTCCTTATGTGAGTCATACACTACTACTTTTGGAGTCCCTTTAGGTAGGATGAGACATTTAGAATGCAAGATCTCTACATCACCTGCATTATTTGAATCTACATACAAAAAATTAAGGTACCGACTGCAATAATGGGCAATGCATAAGTTTAAGATGGGTTTGTGTCTTGATGATGCCATAAGGCAAGAGAAACAAAGAATAAAGACATATGTGCAAAACTTAAGAGGAACAAATATGAAACAATACAAATCATGTGTGCCATATACCAAGAGCAAAGAATTGTGCAAAGTCACTTGAAACACGTAAAGAGATCAAGAAACAACCTTTATAAAAATACTACATGAAAGATTGGGAGCTTTTATAAATGCTTTATATCTTTCAATTTTTTACAAAACCATATGTATGGGTGTTTCAGCTAGGAGAAGGGATGATAGATTAGCCAATTTTCCAAAGCATTCAATGAGGATATATAATGTTTATTTCTTGCCAAATACAAACATCTAGAGCTTTCTTATGTGAAAGATTGGAAACTTGTTTAAAAAATGTATATCTAAGACTTAGTAATTTCTTCCATGTCTTTATTGTTAGAGAAGGAGTAGAGAAGAGAAAACTAAAAACCATGCTTTTGGCCACATTCACGATTGGCCTTGCCACTTTTTCCATGTCTTGATTGTTAGAGAAGCAAACGATGGAAATATCATTCTTCTTTGTCACATTTATAGAAGACCTTTCCACTTTTTTTCTTCCATGAAAACCCTTACTAAGTCATATCAAACCATGGTATTAAAACCATAGAGGCTACATTCATACAATATCTTGTTGTACCCGATGCCAAAATAGCATTTTCAAACTTGCTTTATGGCATTCATATAAACAAAAGTACCCAGGAAATTGCAAATCATCCACTTTGTGATTCAAGGTCCTGCAAAAAAATAATTTAAAAAGTCCATCAAGACAAATCAAACTAAACTCAACGCATAGTAATAATTGTAATAAAGCTTTTATCATATTAGAAAGATTACAAAGAAGCCCCTACCAAGTGCGTTTAATGCCCCTTTACAAAGTCATTGAATACATTCCAATCATTCTCATCTAAAGTATACTTATTGCTATTACACTCATAGGTGAGGTTTGCCAATGCAATTACACTCTCAATATTTATCATGTCAAGGTCTGTAAGGTCATATGTGAAGCATCTTGAAGCTTTTGCCTTTTGATCCCACCCAAGCTGGACTTCTACTCCAAAAGGTCTATCTGAAAGGTTGAACCCTCTTTTATATTCCACATACCCCCCACCAACCTTTCTCCTCATTTTTTGAACTTGTCCAAGGTACCATATAGCTTGTGTTTTCTTTTTTTTGCAAAGATCTTGGATTTCATTTCCTTTTGCTTTTCCTTGTTTTGTGTTCTTCGTGAAAGAATACGGCACAATCGAAACTATTCCAAATAGGTTCTCATTTGATGTCGCAAGAGGTATATCTTCCAAAGAAAGTTTTAATATACTCACAAGGCAAGGCTTTTAGGATATGTCTACTATTGATTTTGCAAAAAAGATAGAGCACTATACTACCTTTATAACTACTACAATCTCTTCCATATACTCACCCCTACCCCAAACACTAGACACCATAGACTCCGTCAACCCTAAAAGTCTTCATCTTGGACAAGTTCAAAGAAAAACACATAATCCAAAAGAGGTCATACTGGTGGCAATGGTAGATTAATCCACTCTATGCAAATATCCATGTCACATGTTGCAAGCTTCTGGAAAATTTTTAATATAAAACGCCCTTCTGTATATTAACCTTAAGGTATTAAATTACTTCCTTATGTATATATAAATCTGTAAGTAATTGAATTAATAAAAACCCATCTGTTGAACTCACGTGATAGGGTTACATATGATGAGTGACCCCCCCAAGCTGTGAGTCACATCATGCAGTGATGATGTGGCACTGTGCTTAGAAAGAGGTGTGCCAGTGAAGCTCTGTGCTGAGGTGGCAGGAGTGTGCACATGCAGTGTGTGCACAGTGTGCCTGGCAAGGGACTGTGCCTGCAGGGGTCAGTGCTGACTGGACTCTGCTGAGGTGGCAGTGCTGAGTTGACACAGATGATGTCAGCAGGGTGACGTGGCAATGCTAACATGGCACTGATGACATGTCCTTGATGATGTGGCACAAGTGATGTGGCTGATGATGTGTCACTAATGATGTGGCAGGTGATGTGGCTGATGATGTGTCACTGATGATGTGGCAGGTGACGTGGTAGTCAGTGGTGACATGGCAATTGGTGGTGATGTGGTAGTCAATGATGACGTGGTAGTGCTGATGTGGATTGCTGATGTGTCAATGTGGATAGGCTGATGACATGGCAGAGAGGATTGACACATGGCACTTGGCTGACCACACCTCAATGTGGTGAGGTTGAGGATAAGATATCCTCCCTCGCTGCCACGTGGCGCTAGGAGAGCGACCGAAATCTTTTGAGATTCTGACGGAATCTAGGAAGATTCCGTCCACCTGCGGATTTCTGTCGATGAGGAGAGAGGTCGCCTGGGTGCGTAGGAGCTTGTTGCAGCTGTTCGTTTGCTGAGCAGTCGTTGTTGGTAGTGGAACCGTGAACAGTGGCAATGGAGGAGCTTGTTAAGCATTGCGGGCGTGCTAGCTCGTGGCTGGCGGCTAGCTTTGTTGAAGCTGTAGATGGCATTGGCGCAGAGGCTATGGGAGCCCGTAGTCAGTCATTGATGAGAGTGGGAGCGCAAGAACTCGATCCACTCCCCCGGTGAAGTCGACGCACAATCGCCTGCAGAAAGCCACAAATCTTCCAGCCACTCTCTGTATCGAATCCCCGCATCCACCACGCCCGGCAGAAGCAAAGGTGCCGACGATATCTTCACGTCGGACTGGGACAAAAAACGACTACGATTGGCTGTTAACTCCTCCAGGAACACCTCTCATTCCTGCTCTGGATCACGATCTGAGCATCGGATTCTCTTTAACTGGTAGTACTCTCTCTGTTCGATCGTTAGCTCCTCTCAAAACTTCCAGGCTTGGAAATTTGAAATCAGGCCGTTTGTTGAGACTATGTAGCCGGTCGGTCTGTGTGCTAAAGCATGCTATTGGAGAGGCGAGCAAGTTGTTGAAAGAAACTCTCTTTTTGTGAACCATGAGAGAAAGAAACTCTCTTAGCTACTATGTAAATGAACTCCCAGTCGGACCTTTCAAAGCAAGAACTCTCTTAACAAATACTCTCTCAATAGATTTCTCTCAGAATGAATAGATTTCAATCTCTTTCTCTCACAGAAAGAAGACACTCCCTATCTTTCTCACGAAACCTTTGAAGACCTCTCTATCCATGGAAGTCTCTCTCTCTCACATGGACGGAATTGTATGACGGAAATTCTCTCTATCACTCTATGGAAGTGAAAGGAACACTCAATCTCTCTCGATCTCTCAATCTCTCTCACACTCTCAAGAATCTCAATGTCTCAGCGGAAGACAAGGAAGCTCTGATACCATGACAAAATATGAAGAGGGGAGAGGAGAAGAGTGGAGATGAGGAGAGAGGGCACAGCTAGAGAGCACACCACAAATGACTAACTGTACACTAGAATTAGTTGAAAAAATAGAATATATACAAACCCTTTTAGGGTTAGGGTTAGGGGATCTAACCCTTTCCTTTATAGCACTCTATAAGGTTAGTGCTATGCACATATGATCACGTGATGGTGCTATGCACACATGATCACATGATGTTGAGCGTGAATTCTCAACACTCTTTGCCTCTGTGTTTCTCCAATAGAGTTAAATACTTCTTTTTTGGTCAAACCTATCGGAAGATGCATTTCTGATAGGTGGGGTTCCGGTAAAGCATTTTCATAAATGTAATCTTTCAAAATTGCTGTTGCCACAACCGTTGAGGCTCTTGTTTTGGGCCTTCCTATGTTTCCATGAATGTTAAATTTAACTCCATACTTTGCTTTATTAGCCAAATTCCAATATGTGCCATGTGATAATCCTGTAATAATGCGATATGCATTATTGCATATACTTTTTCCATTTATAAGAGGCCTTATTTGATGTCCTGAACTTCCCCTTCTCTTATCATTTACAAGAAAGCAAGACAATCTCGTGAGTAGGTATTCATTTCTTCTACTTCCTTTCCTTTGCCAGACATGTTCTCTACAACCCTTGATGTCATGTAAGTTAATGGATCGCATACATGTATGCTTACAGCATGTAGATCGCATTGCTTTTAGCATAACATCTTCATTCATTACTCTTATTCTCTTTGGTTGCTTTTCTGGATCTACCTGTACTCGTTGTCTTTTCATGCATCTGTATGTCCGTTTTGGGACCTTATGTACATTCTTATTTGGATTTGTGTAGTTCTCCTTGTAAGATTTATTTGTCACGTTGTTTTCATGAGATGTTGCATCCTTGATCTTATCACTCTGACAGTTAAATACTGAATATTCCTTTGTTGATGTCATCCTTTCTTTTGATACATTCGTCAAACCATTTGTAACATTTACAAGTTCACAATCAAAGTCAAACACCGAATAGTCCTTTGTTGATCTCATCCCTACTTTTGATACAATCGTAGAACCACTTGTCACAATGGCATTAGAGTGTCCCGAATGATCTTCAAACTCATCTATTCCTGAGAGAACATCACTCATTGATGCACTTTCTATGGATTTCATAACTCCATAGTCAGTGGTGATAGAGTGTCCAGAATGATTTTCAAACTCATCTATTCCTGAGAGAACATCGCTCATTGATGCACTTTCTATGGATTTCATAACTCCATAGTCTTGAAACTCCTCTACTCCAGAGAGAACATCACTCATTATACTATCGTGCATGATTTCCATAATTCCATAGTTACCTGCTTTGACTCCAAGAACTTTATCAGTATCCATGAAGCCATCCATGCTTGAAAATATAACACTTTTGACATCTTTGCCCAAGTTCTCAATGTGCATGAACTCATCCACCCCGGATAAGGCATCACTTATGAAATATTTTTCTTTCTCGGTACCAATGAACTCATTGACTTCTGATAAGACGTCAATGCTATAGTTGAATGCATTGGAATCATCCATCTCTGAAGGAATAGAGCTTGGTACATTGGCATATTCTTTCAATTCTTTGATGTTGTAGTATACATTATGTTTATCATTAAAAACCACATGCCGAGTCTTTCCAATCTTTAAAAATTGCATGCTCCATCTCAAATCCTTACCTACCTCATAGTAGGGACCATCCAATGACATTGAGTTATCATCCATACCATCATCAGTAACTTTTTGAATTCTCATCTGCGCAAATGTCCAGTGTTCAACTTGTTCAAATCCCAAGACTTGACCTTCTGCTACATACTTATTTGTAAATGATAACATTTGTAAAATATCTCCCACTCTAAAATCCAAAGATATGCACTTTGTATTCCTGATGACATGTGTTGGATAAGTATCATCTCTGTCCCATGCAATAAATGCTTTGTTGGAAGTATTATAGGGCATAACATCTCCAAGGATTTCCATATCCCCACACTTATGCTTTACCTCAACATGTGCACTAAGAATCCTTGATATGATAACCACCACCTTATCTTCGCCAAGCCTTCTAAAGTGACAAATAGAATTTGGATCACTTTCATGGATTGTAGCAAATGCAACTACTTCTCTTTTGCAACATAAAATCACCTCCATCCTCGGAATAAATTTGGTAGCCATCTCCTTTGTGAGTTTCCTTTGCAAACAAGCTGTAACAACCATTATGAAGAACATTAGTCTCTTCTCAATAATCTACTTTATTAATGATTTAAAAATCCAGAACTTGTTTGAAAATTTAATTAGACACTAACCAATAACAACCGTAAACCAATAACAACCCTAAACCCTAAACCCTAAACCGTAAACCAAAACAACCCTAAACCCTAAACCCTTAACCCTCAACCCTAACCACTAACAACCCTAAACCCTAAACCCTAAACCCTAACTCCCAAACCCTAAACCCTAAACCCTAAACCCTAACCCCCAAACCCTAAAACCCTAACTCCCAAACCCTAAACCCCAAACCTAAACCCTAAACCCTAACTCCCAAACCCCAAAACCCTAACTCCCAAACCCTAAACCCTAAACCCTAAACCCTAGACCCTAAACCCTAACTCCTAAACCCTAAACCCTAAACCCTTAACCCTAACCCCCAAACCCTAAACTCTAAACCCTAACTCCTAAACCCTCAACCCTAAACCCTAAACCCTTAACCCTAACCCTAAACCCTAAACTCTAAACCCTAATCCCCAAACCCTAAACCCTAACTCCCAAACCCTAAACCCTAACTCACAAACCCTAAATCCTAAACCCTAAACCCTAAACCCGAAACCCTAAACCCTAAACCTTAAACTCTAACTCCCAAACCCTAAACCCTAACCCCCAAACCCTAAACCCTAAACCCTAACCCCCAGACCCTAAACCCTAAACCACCAAACTCTAAACCCTAACCCAAACCCTAACCCTTAAACCTTGAACCCTAAACCCTAAATCTTAAACCCTAAACCCTAAATCCTAAACCCTAGCCCCCAAACCCTAAACCCTAAACTACCAAACTCTAAACCCTAACCCCCAAACCCTAAGCCTCAAACCTTGAACCCTAAACCCTAACTCCTAAATCTTAAATCCTAAACCCTAAACCCTACCCCCCAAACCCTAAATCCAAACCCCCAAACCCTCAACCCTAACCAATAACAACCCTAAACCCTAAACCCTAACTCCCAAACCCTAAACCCTAAACTCTAAACCCTAACCACCAAACCCTAAACCCTAAACCCTAACCCCTAAACCCCAAACCCTAACTCCCAAACCCTAAACCCCAAACCCTAAACCCTAAACCCCAAACCCTAAACCCTAACTCCCAAACCCTAAACCCTAACTCCTAAACCCTAAACCCTAAACCCTAAACCCTAAACCCTAAACCCTACCCCCAAACCCTAAACCCTAAACCCTAACACCCAAACCCTAAACCCTAACTCCCAAACCCTAAACCCTAAACCCAAAACCCTTAACCCTAACCCCCAAACCCTAAACTCTAAACCCTAACTCCTAAACCCTAAATCCTAAACCCTAAACCCTAAACCCTAACCCCTAAACCCTAAACTCTAAACCCTAACCCCCACTAACTCCCAAACCCTAAACCCTAAACCCTAAACCCTAAACCCTAACTCCCAAACCCTAAACCCTAAACCCTAAACCCTAAACCCCAAACCCTAAACCCTAAACCTTAAACTCTAACTCCGAAACCCTAAACCCTAAACCCTAAATCCTAAGCCCTAACCCCCAAACCCTAAACTCTAAACCCTAAATCCTAAACCTTTAACCCTAAATCCTAAACCTTGACCCCCAAACCCTAAACCCTAAACCACCAAACTCTAAACCATAACCCCCAAACCCTAACCCTCAAACCTTGAACCCTAAACCCTAACTCCCAAATCTTAAACCCTAAACCCTAAACCCTACCCCCAAACCCTAAATGCAAACCACCAAACCCTAAACCCTAACTCACAAACCCTAAACCCCAACCCTAACTCACAAACCCTAATTCCTAACTCACAAACCCGAAACCCTGACTCACCAAACCCCAAATCCTAAACCCAAACCACGAAATCCTAAACCTTAAATCCTATGAGTGTTTTCAAGTAATATCATTTATTTAAGTAATAGTTTTAATTAGAATTCATAAGTAATAGTGGAATTGATAGTTGGGAGGGTGGTAGTGGGAGAAAGGGAGAGTGGGAGAGGGAGTGGGAATGGGGGCGGTGGGGGTGGGGGTGGGAGGATGGGAGTGGGAGTGGGAGAGGGAGTGGGAATGGGGGAGGTGGGGGTGGGGGTGGGGGTGGGAGAATGGGAGTGGGAGTGGGAGAGGGAGTGGGAATGGGGGAGGTGGGGGTGGGAGAATGGGAGTGGGAGTGGGAGAGGGAGTGGGAATGGGGGAGGTGGGGGTGGGGTGAGGGTGGGAGGATGGGAGCGGGAGTGGGAGGGGTGGGGAGTGGGAGTGGGAGGATGGGAGTGGGAGAGGGAGTGGGAATGGGGGAGGTGGGGGTGGAAGTGGGAGGGGTGAGGTGGGAGGATGGGAGTGGGAATGGGGGAGGTGGGGGTGGAAGTGGGAGGGGTGGGGTGGGAGGATGGGGGAGGGAGTGGGAATGGGGGAGGTGGGGGGGGTGGGAAAATGGGAGTGGGAGTGGGAATGGGGGAGGTGGGGGGGTGGGAAAATGGGAGTGGGAGTGGGAGTGGGAGAGGGAGTGGGAGGATGGGAGTGGGAGGGGTGAGGTGGGAGGATAAGGGTGGGAGAATGGGAGTGGGAGTGGGAATGGGGGGGGAGGGGTGGGGGTGGGAGGATGGGAGTGGGAGTGAGAGGCGGAGGTGGGAGGATGGGAGTGGGTGGGAGAATGGGAGTGGGAGTGGGAGTGGGAATGGGGGAGGTGGGGGTGGGGTGAGGGTGGGACTGGGAGGGGTGGGGTGGGAGGATGGGAGTGGGAGAGGGAGTGGGAATGGGGAAGGTGAAAGAATGGGCGTGGGCGTGGGAGTGAGAATGGGGGAGGTGGGGTGGGAGGATGGGGGTGGGAGTGGCAGTGGGAATGGGGTGGGAGTGGGAATGGGGTGGGAGGATGGGAGTGGGTGGGGGAGAGAGAGAAGATAATCTAATAGAGAGGCCAATGGGAGAGGAGATAATGTTATAGAAGGACCAATGAGAGAGAAGCACTTAAAACCCTAGTTTTTCTTATATATACTCTCCTTCTCTCATTGTTTCTCTCATTTCAACAAGGAAGAGCAAGAGGAGAAGCAAAAAGAGGAGGAAGAGCAAAAGCAAGCACAAGCAAGCACAAGCATAGATTTCAACTTTTTTCCAGGTACTTTTTTTAAAATTTGTATTCTTTGAAATTTTATTATAGATGAAGAACTTAGAGAGAGAAAAGTGAAGGAAAGATTTTTAGAGAGAGAATATAAGAGAGAGAGTTTTGCTGCCTCGGCAGCAAAAGAGAGAGAGAGAAAGAGAGAGGGAGAGAGAGGAGAGAAGGGGGGGGAAAGAGAGGGGAGAGAAAGGGAGGGGGGAGAGAAGGGGGAGGGGGGGAAGAGAGGGGAGAGAGGGGAGAAGCCGCGAGGGGGGGGAGAGAGAGAGGGGGGGGAGGCCGCTGGCGCGGCAGCGGCGAGAGGGGGGGAGGGAGGGGAGGGGAGGGGAGAGAGAGAGGCGGCAGCGAGAGAGGAGGGAGGGGGAGAGAGAGAAGGGGGGGCGCGGCAACGAGAGAGAGGGGGAGGGAGAGAGAGAGGGGGGGCCGCGGCACAGTGAGAGAGGAGGAGGGGGGGGAGAGAGAGAAGGGGGGGCAGCGAGAGAAAGGGGAGGGAGGTCGCTGCCGCGGCAGTGGAGAGAGGGGAGGGGAGAGGGAGGGGAGGGGAGGGGAGAGAGAGAGGGGGGCCACTGCCACGGCAGCGAGAGAGGAGGGGGGGAGAGAGAAGGGGAGGGGCCACGGCAGCGAGAGAGAGGGGGAGGGAGAGAGAGAGGGAGGGAGAGAGAGAGAGGGAGAGGGAGAGAGAGAGAGGGGGAGGGAGAGAGAGAGAGAGGGAGGGGGGGAGAGAGAGAGAAGGAGGGGGGCCATTGCTACGGCAGTGAGAGAGGAGAGGGGGGGAGAGAGAGAAGGGGGAGGTGCAGTAGTGCGAGAGAGGGAGGGGGGGAGAGAGAGAGAGGGGGGGAGGCCGCTGCCACGATAGCAGAGAGAGGGGGGGAGAGGGAGGGGGGGGAGGGGGGAGAGAGAGGAGGGGGGGGGCTGCCGCGGCAGCGAGAGAGGAACGAGGGGGGAGAGAGAGGAGGGGGGGCGCAAGAGAGAGGGGAGGGAGAGAGAGAGAGGGGGGCCGCTGCCGCGGCAGCGAGAGAGGGGGGGGAGAGAGAGAAGGGGGGGAGCGAGAGAGAGGGGAGGGAGAGAGAGAGAGGGGAGGGCCACTGCCGCTGCAGCGAGAGAGGAGGGGGGGAGAGAGAGAAGGGGGGGCAGCGAGAGAGAGGGGGGGGAGAGAGAGAGAGAGGGGAGAGAGGGAGGGGAGGGGAGGGGAGGGGAGAGAGAGAGGGGGGGCCGCTACCGCGGCAGCGAGAGAGGAGGGGGGGGAGAGGGAAGAGAGAGGGGGGGGCCGCTGCCGCAGCAGCAAGAGAGGAGGGGGGGAGAGAGAGAAGGGGGGGTGTGGCAGCGAGAGAGAGGGGAGGGAGAGAGAGAGGGGGGGGCCGCTGCCACGGTAGCGAGAGAGGAGGGGGGGAGAGAGATAAGGGGGGGCAGCAAGAGAGAGGGGGGGCGAGAGAGAGAGGGGGGGGAGAGGGAGGGGAGGGGAGGGGAGAGAGAGAGGGGGGGGCCGTTGCCGCGGCAGCGAGAGAGGAGCAGGGGGGAGAGAGAGAAGGGGGGGATGCGGCAGCGAGAGAGAGGGGGAGGGAGAGAGAGAGAGGAGGGGGGGGCCACTGCCGCGGCAGCGAGAGAGGAGGGGGGGGCAGCGAGAGCAGAGGGGGGGGAGAGAAAGGGGGGGAGGGGAGAGAGACAACGGGGGAGAGAAAGGGGGGGGAGAGAGAGGGGGGGGAGAGGGAGGGGGGGGAGAGGGAGGGAGGGGAGGGGAGAGGAGAGAGAGAGGGAGGGCCGCTGCCACGGCAGCGAGAGAGGAGGGGGGGAGAGAGAGAGGGGGGGCACGGCAGCAAGAGAGAGGGGGAGGGAGAGAGAGAGAAGGGGGGGCCGCTGCCGCGGCAGCGAGAGAGAAGGGGGGAGAGAGAGAGAAGGGGGGGGAGGGGGGAGAGAGAGAGGAGGGGGCGTGGCAGCGAGAGAGAGGGGGAGGGAGAGAGAGAGAGGGGGGGCCGCTGCCGCGGTAGTGAGAGAGAAGGGGGGAGAGAGAGAGAAGGGGGTGGGAGTGGAGGGGGGCGACAGAGAGAGAAGGGGAGGGGGGGCCGCTGCCATGGCAGTGAGAGAGAGGGGGAGGGAGAGAGAGAGAGGGGGGCCGCTATCGCAGCAGCGAGAGAGAAGGGGGGGAGAGAGAGAGAAGGGGGGGAGGCGCAGCGAGAGAGAGGGGGGGGGAGAGAGAGAGAGGGGGGGCCGCTGTCACAGCAGCGAAAGAGAGGGAGGGGGGGAGAGAGAGAGAGAGGGAGAGAGAGAGAGGGGGGGGAGGCCGCTGCCACGGCAGCGAGAGGGAGAGAGGGGGGGAGAGAGACAGAGAGGGGAGGGGAGAGAGAGAGAGGGGGAGGCCGCGGCAAGTGAGAGAGAGAGTGGGGAGCGCAAGTGAGAGAGAGGGAAAAGGTGAGGAGAGAGTGGGAGAGAGAGAGAGAGAGAGAGGGGAAATGAAGAGGAGGGGAGAGAGTAGACTAAGATGAGAGGAAACGTAGACTAGAGCAGAGAGGAAAGAGAGAGAGAGAGAGAAGAGTGAGAGAGATGGACGAGAGATGAAAATTTAGAGAGGGAGGACACAAGAGAAAGTACGATCGAGATAGAAAATCTTACCAATGAAGAGGAGAAATGAGTGGGCGACGATCGAGAAAAGATAAAGGAGAGATGTTTTGATGGAAGAATTTGGGAGCTACGATCAATGAGGCATATGAGAGGAGATTGGTGTGTGATTTAGTCGAAACTTAAACAAACAAAACTATAAACCTTGGTGTTTGATGAAAATTTAGAGAGGAAGGACACAAGAGAAAGTACGATTGAGATAGAAAATCTTACCAATGAGGAGAAAAAATGAGTGGGCGACGATCAAGAAGAGATAAAGGAGAGATGTTTTGATGGAAGAATTTGGGAGCTACGATCAATGAGGCATATTAGAGGAGATTGGTGTGTGATTTAGTCGAAACTTAAACAAACAAAACTATAAACCTTGATGTTTGAAAAGAGAAACGTGTGGAAACTAGAATTTCAAATTTCCCGCCTTTTTTTAAACTATGAATCCTTGTGTTTGAAAAGATAAACGTGTGAAAACTTGAAAATTGTGATAAAAGACAACCTTGTGTTTCAAAAGACAAATGCGTGGATGTGAAAAGACAAATGTATGCTAAAAGCAAAACTTGTAGAAACTTGAATTTTAAATTTTTCTTTGTTTTTGAATTTAAAATGAGTTTCACTTTCATTTTCAATTTACTAGTTTAATTTCGACTATAATGCATTTTGTTTTGGAATATAAAAAGTATAATTTTAATTTTATTACATTTTAAATTAAAATTTTAAAAGTAGTTTAGCTTACATTCGTTATTATTACTTTAACTTATTTCTTTTTAGGGAGAATTAATATATTCTTCTAGGTAAATATTAAATTTTTAATTTTAAGTCTTGTTTTCTTTATTTTACGTTATTTTTTCATAAACTTTAAGTTAAACTACTTTATAGTTTTTATTATTTAAATTCAAATTTATTAAGATTTTAACTTCTTATTAATGTGAATGTTCAATTCTTATGAGTTGTAAGTAAATTAGTTTTTGAAAATACAAATTTTATCTTTTTTAAAATGAGAAGGGGGAGGGAGAGAGAGAGAAGGGGGGGGGCCGCTGCCGCAGCAGCGAGAGAGAAGGGGGGGGGAGAGAAGGGGGGGGGAGAGAGAGAGAAAGGGGTGGGAGGATGGGAGTGGGAGAGGGAGTGGGAATGGGGAAGGTGAAACAATGGGCGTGGGCGTGGGAGTGAGAATGGGGGAGGTGGGGTGGGAGGATGGGGGCAGCAGCGAGAGAGAAGGGGGGGGAGAGAGAGAGAAGGGGGGGGGAGAGAAGGGGGGGAGAGAGAGAGAAAGGGGTGTGAGTTTAGAAAAGATAAAATATAAATTTTATCTTTTTTAAACTCACAACCTTAGTGTATTAAAAAGAATAATGGAAAATAGATTATTTTTTGCTTTTAATTCGCAACCTAAGGATATTAAAAAGAACAATGGAAAAGAAATTATTTCTTGCTTTTCTTCGCTTCGACGGTTGGTGTAGTCTAGATTAGCATAGATTAGTTTGTCCTTAGAGGAGAGAACTCCAAAAAAACAATCAAAGCCATGCTCAAAATTTCCCGACTAGTTCCTAACTGGAGTCAGTCCATTCGTTCACATTCGGTTTCACAGTCACAACAACCCTACCATTTAAGCAACGATTAAAGCTTTTAAACTTTCAAGATGATTGAAAGTTGTATCAGTGGACATGACAGATTACAGTTGTGGAAGTTGACAGAGCATTTTACACTTATATCAGTTGCGGGAGTTGACAGAGCATTTTGCACTTATATATGACACACTTCAAATTTGTATTCAGAGATCATTGTAAATCCTTATTTTTTTTCACATTTATGCTCTAAGCCTTGTAAAGCCTTTTAGGCTATTCCCAAAGCATTTATGCTCTAAGCCTTGTAAAGCCTTTTAGGCTATTCCCAAAGCATGAAATTGATACTTATA
Source organism: Dipteris shenzhenensis (assembly GCF_047967505.1). Classification (NCBI taxonomy): domain Eukaryota; kingdom Viridiplantae; phylum Streptophyta; class Polypodiopsida; order Gleicheniales; family Dipteridaceae; genus Dipteris; species Dipteris shenzhenensis. The sequence goes on from NC_141620.1 coordinate 36,553,050, forward strand.
TGATTGGGAAGAATAAAAACTTGAGGTGTATTAATGGGACTCATTGTACTTTTGATTTTTCAAAGTAATTGTAGTTTGTCAAAGTACTTAAAATTTGTGTTGTGCTTGAATATAGGATGGATCTTGAGGCTACAGCATTTGTCAATGGTATGACACTAAAATACAATGGAAGAATTTATGCCCCAAAGGACTTCACAAACTAGACAGTTGTTGACACAACAAAGAAAGCATGGTTCTTGGTCTTAAGTAAAGGAAATCTCATTCTAGTGATGACAAAGAGAGAGTTGGAGAAAGATGAGTGGGCATCAAATGTATCTTTCTCAAAGAGCAATTTGATTCAAGGGGGCACCTTAGTAGGAATAAAAATTGAAAAAGACAGCAGTACAATGATGATTTACACAAAGTCAAGAATGAGTAACAGATCGTTTCTTCTTTCTAAGAAAGATGCAATGCACTTTGTGATGCCGCCGCCAAAAGCACCTAGATTTCCTGAATTGGTTCCTGCATTGGAGATCCTTCAACATGTGTGGGAGGAATTTCCCATTGAGGAAGCAAGAAAAATGCAGTCAAAGATTATCCTTGAATACTTTCAGGGTGTCATCCAACAAGGTTCAACTTCATTGGAGGGACCTAAGGTGCAAGAATCCACACATGAGAAAGGAAGTGATGAGACACGCCATGTAGACCTGGTTCATGGTAATACAAATGAGAGAGGAAGTGGAGTGGATGAGACAGAACACATTGTAGCAATGGATGAGGGTCTTGTACACGTGGATGCTTACAAGGGATCTACATCTGAGACAGGAATTGAATTGGTGGAGACCGGACATGCACATGCATCTCAGACAGAAATTGAATTGAGTGAGACACGACATGCATCAGATAAGACAGGACATGCACACACATCTCTTGTTCATGGTATTACTCACTTAGATGGTGTAACTCATGAAGTTGATGGAATAACAGAACAAGTGAAGCCCTTAAGTATACTTGAAGTTGAGGCAATAGAAGAAGAAGTAGGGTGATCTAAAGCAGTTCACATTGAGCCCCTAAAAAATAAACCTCGACGTCAAATGCAAAAGGCAAGTACTTCACGAGCTACAGTTCCAAGTCCTATAAGTGGAAAAAGAGGTCATTCATATACAAAGAAAGGGCAAAGAAGAGAAGAGGAAGAACATGAAGAGGATGCGGAGGGTCTTGAAATGGAGTCAGATCTAGAAGCAGAAATGTTATCAATGAAGAACCTAAATCTTCGCTTGAATGAGGCTGTGACAGATGAGGATCCAGGATATATATGGGGCTAGAAGACTCAAGTTATACATGCTTCAACAGTGGTCAAAGCAAGTGTATTCACCAACAGCAGGACCTTAGATACAGCCTATGCTGAAAAGATTTTTCAGGCTTTGATTGATGGAAAAAAACCAGTTGTTTCTAGTTTGGTACTCCGTCCAAGAACATTTTGGCCAGTCATGGGAGATTATAGTCAATCCATCAATTTCTCTCAGCTTATAGATTTTGAGATGCAATTCACTAAGTTCCTCGGAAAACAAGTTCCCTCACTTCAAGAAGGACAGAGTTCAGTGAATGATCCAGAACGACATATAAGGGATGCCAAGAGAAATTTCTTAGCTCATTGTGCATTTGAGGCAATAGATGGTCAGCACTATGCCTATGCTTGTAATGAGCGCTCTAGAAATGCATACAAGAAAGGAGAAATTACTTATCAAACCTTCGCGAGTGTGCCTCAATTTCACTACTATTCTGCATGCATTTGTATCTTCAAGAACGAGAAAAAATATTTGATTGAGTCGGAAAGACTTAATCATGACATTTATGCACTACGAAAAATCACCTCCACTTCAGAGATGTTGCTCAAAGCTAGGACCATATGGAAAACTTTTAATTCTCCTTTGACCACTCTCAAAAGAACTGCAACTAAAGTGGAAGCGGATAATCTTGTTGACTTCTACACATGCTTGAGTGCCATTGTACCAAGGGGAAAGCAGGAAAGAGCAGAGGTGATTACAAGCTTTAAGACAGTAAGGGATAGGTATCAAGACTACACAAGCATACTTTCCCATAGTGATGAAGTTTTTCATCAGATCAAAGACGTGTGTCTTGCATGTGAGAAAGGAGATGTCACATATGAGGCTCCATCATTAATTAAAGAGAAGGCAAAGAAGATTGAGAAAAAAGAGATGACAGCTTGGATGTGGAGGCCTTTAAGAAACCTACCAGACAAATACGCAAGTCTTGCTGTAGAGAAATTAATGTCCAAAGAATGGTTTTTTGGCAAAAAGGATAAAGATCATTGCATGGAAGATTGCATCATCCAATAGGTCAAGCGTGATGCAGTAAAGAGTGCAATTGAATATTTATTGGGAGAAAAAAATATTCCAATTAGCCAATGTAAAATTGATCATAACATTGTGAGGCAGATGGCATCAGCTTTACCGTTAGCTAAATAGAAGGCTTGGGTGCATAAATGGGTGAAGGTAGAAGATGATGGATCTGAAATTACTCTCTCTATGAGAAGTGACATTCCGGAAAATGTGTATGCATATGCACAAAAAGTCATCAATAAGCACACTCTCAGAAAAGAAAAAACTTTGAACAAGGGCTTTTATTTCATACATGAAATCATTTCAGAGTCTGGAAAGAGTGTTGAGTGCAAGGGAATTTCATTGAATGATTTTTTGTCCGACGACACTGCTTGGGAGAGACCTCAGCTTTTCTTTGTCTATGAAATATCACCGGATGACATTCGTCAAGTCCTTGACAGAATATTACATACCACCATTGGTAGAGTGGGACAATGTAATATAGTCATATTTGCTGATAAAGATGACAAGGAACAAATGTCTGCTACCCTAGAAAAACAATATGGCAATGAGCTTAAGATTTACAATGGGATATACTCAAGAAAAAGGGAATGCGGTCTCAAGATACAGAGTCTAGAAACCTTTTTCTTGTGCATGAAGAGCCCTTACAATGATCACTCCTTACAAAACAATATAAGAGGGAATGCAAAGAGATTGCAACTACTGCTGGAAGAGCATGAAGCTCCAAGTCCCCTCCATCGCAACACAAATCACTATGAAAGGCCAGCAAAAAGTGCTGATCTTTTAATTAGTATGATGGAATTTTTGCTACCATCGGATGGGAAGTCACATTGTGTCGAATGGGACATCTGTTTGAAGCTCTTATCAGAAAAGGACACAATGTAAATATTATTGAGAGCCCTGCTTGCTTGGAATACCTTGATACCGTGGCTTCTCTCACAATAAAGTTTGATAAGAAAGGTCCGATCTCACATGAAGAGGATGACATAGAGATGATCATGTATGATGAGAGCAAGAAAGATGATGAAAATGATCAAAGCTCTGGATATAATAGTGAGGACACCAGCGATAGCAAGGAAGCAGAAGAAGATGGATATGACACTGACCTTGCCTCTGAAGGTTACATAAAAAGACCACGAAGATATGTAGAGGTATGAAAACTTATGTTTAATTTTCTTTATTCATTTAAAGGTCTTTTTAAATTTATAATTAATTTAAAATTTTGAATCTCATAATTATTTTATCCTTTTATAGGAGAAGGGAGAGGAGGAGGATGAGGAGGACATAGCTGGAGCAGAGAATATAGAAAGCTCATCTCAAGAAAGCAAAGCTGCTCTGGCTATCCGTCGGATGACTCTAGAAAATAATCATACATTGCAGCAAATGGAGAAGTCATTTCAAGTTAGGTTTCAAGTTCGAGAACAACCTCTTACTTTTATATTCGATGAAGAGGACATTTCAATCCTCATAAACTTCAAGAAAGAGGTCAATGACAAGTTCATAATAGCCATCCTCAGGTTTGACACAAACTTTTTACTGACTTTATGCTTTTGTATTTCCATTGGATCAAATGAACTAATATTCTTTTCTTTTTATTGCAGTATGGTTTTACAACAGCTTCCCCTATATATACAAAGATGTGCATATATGGTCGATCCTCTTGTTTCTAGTGTACTTAGCAATAAGCAGAAGACCATAGATGATGTTTTTAAGTGGTTGAAACCTATTGATTTGACTGCGGCATGAGTTATCTTTACCGCATATCACGAGGAGTGAGTATCAATCCCTACCTAGCTTATCTCTTACATTGTGGAGGATTATATCAAATAATAATTATTCTTAATTAATAATACAGCTTGCATTGGAGCTTGGTAATTGTGGACATCTTAGCCAAGCAATGCTTCTTTGTCAATTCAATAGCATCTATCCATGGCAGTGTGTTAGAGTGAGTATAACCTACTTGTGTCATAATTATGTCAATGAGATGCATCCTATGCAATGCGCACATTCATTTATGTTTTCTATTTTGATGTGTAGATCTGCTCGAAAGTTGGTAGGTGCTATAGATGCACTTATGCAAATGGAGGGTGACTTGGAAGATCAAATAGAGTATGTAACATGCCCTGCAGCGAAGTAGAATGATGACCACAGTTGTGGGTGGAGAGTCAGATATAACTACTTTTTGCTCCTTGCTCAAATTTTTAATTTGAGAGGCGGTGAAACCTCATTGTCGACATATACAGACTTGCATCTATATGCATTTATGTCATCTATCATTAAGGCATTTATTGATAACGTGGTGGAGCATCCAGAGGAAACATTGGTTGCTACACCCATAAGTTGTCCTAATGTAACCGTTGTATTGGACGAAATGGGGAGCTCTTCTGAGGTTAGGGTCATCATTAGCAAGCAACCTCGTGTTTTGACTTTTGGTAGCGAGGAAATTACAATCCTCTCCGACCCTTTGAAAGAGGCTAATGACAAAGTCATGATGGCCATCCTCAGGTTTGATATGAACATCTCTTGGCTTGATACTTCAATCATTTGATTCAATCTGCTTCTAACATTTGTTTATTTATTGTTGTAGTACAGTTATATCTCATTTTCCTAGATCAGTACAGAATCGCATCTGTATGCTCGATTCTCTTCTTTCAGCTGTACTTAGTGATACCAAGAAGACAGTAGATGATGTTTGTTCAATTCTAAAACCTTTAGACTTGGATGGCATACTACTTGTCTTTATGCCATACTATCAGAAGTAAGTATGGTCTCAATCTTTCTTTTACTCTCTTATTTATAATATTGTGTCAATTAATACTTAATATTGTGATAAATCTTATCGCTCTTTATTGGTGATGTAGTTCACATTGGAGCCTGATAGTATGGGACCTTGATGACAACCATTGTTGGTTTGTCAACTCATTTACAGGCTTTCACGGGGTGTTCAGGTAAGTGTTCTTTTATCATATCATTATGAACATGCATTTTACTATTTACTACACAAATTCACTTTGTCATATGTCATGATGGACAGGTCTACAAACAAGTTAGTTTCTGCGATTATGAAAATCAGGGAGCATCAAGACCAACCAAATTTCCAGACACGCCTCGCGGTGGAGCAGAAAGACATGTTTAGTAGTGGGTGGAGAATTACCTACAACTTCATGTTGTATCTCAATGAAATTTTTGAACATGTCTCAATAGAAGCATATACCAAGCTCGAGCTACAAGATTTTGTGGCTAAGACTGTTCACTATCTAACTGCTATCATTGGGAAACAACATGATGGACTCAATGAAGAACCTGAGGGAGCCAAAGAAAAAGAAGAGACAATTCAGTCTCCTTCTGTATCATAGCCTCAAGTAGAAGCATTACAGTCTACACTTGAATTAGAGACTCGATGCATTCTTCCTACACAAGAAGTGGAGACTCAATGTGCATCTACAACATCACATCTTGTAAAGGAGGAAGAGATGAAGTCTATCCCGATTGCACCAGAAGTAGAATCTCAATGTACACCATCCACACAAGTAGAGACTCAATGTACTCTTAGAGAATCACAGCCTCAAGAGGACTCATCAGACTCTATTCAGTTGTAAAACATGTAGAAAGAAACATGAGTCCTTGAAGATTTTTATCTTGTTTGTATTGATTAATGATAGAGTTTTTAAAACATCTGTTAAATGTTGCAATACATTAGGATATTTTATGATATTTATTCATTACAATACATTAGGTTTTACTTTTTTGAAAGTCTAATTTATTATGTACAATAAATATCTTATGATGAGAATCTAATAATTATATCATTCTTATGTTCCATCACTTTATTTTATAGATTTCAATGTACTCAAAATCTATCATTTATTATGTACACAGCAACTCTAACTTATATTATATTAAAAGAATATCTCACGATGAGATTCTAATAATTACTAACTTATATTATATTAAAAGAATATCTCATGATGAGATTCTATTAATTATATCATTCTTGTGTTCCATCATTTTATTTTATAGATTTCAATGTACTATCACTATCTTACATGTCTCAAATGTCTCCCATTACGGTCTTTCATCCCATCATTTTATTTTATAATGTCTCGCATTACGGTCTTGCATCTAGTCATCTCGCATTACGGTCTTGCATCTGTAGTTCTATAAATTCCCTAGTAGTCGTTCATCTTCTATATCTCACCCGCAGAGCAGACACTTCTTCCACTTTGCTCTTCTTACCTTACTCCTCTCCTCAAGCTTGCTCCTTCCTCTCCTCAAGCTTGCTCCTCATTCGTCTTCTATATCTCACCCGCAGCAAAAACTTCTTCCACTTTACTCTTCTTACCTTACTCCTCTCCACACTTCTTCCACTTTACTCTTCTTACCTTACTCCTCTCCTCAAGCTTGCTCCTTCCATCTTGCCCGCAGCCTTACCTCCTCTTCTCAAGCATACTCCTTTCATCTTGTAGCCATTATGGATCTTTTTAAGGTAATCGATTCTGTCGAGCAAGCCATTAGCAGCCTCAAAGAATGGATTGCCGAGAACCAAGGAAAGAGAGAGGAGAGAAAGCAAAATCCAGCTCCATTAACCCAGTACGAGAAGGATGACTTTGCTTGTCAGAAGGGCTTAGAGAAGGAAGAGGAAAGAAAAATAAGTATGGCTACTACTGAAATAGATAAATTGCAGTCATATAGGAGAGAGTTGATAGACTTTCAAAGTGAGATATCTTCGCGTGTGGCTCGTTATGGAAGATTTTCCCCCGAGGAAGCGCAAGCCATTCGGAATAAACAAAGTGTTATGCAGGAGAAAATTCATCAATCCTTACTTCTCTTCTATAATTTTAACTACATCGATGAGGATGAGATGAGCTCAGCAGCTCTTGAATGGGTTGAATTTAGGCTAAGGACTTGAAAATAGAAAATTCATCAAATTGAATGGCTGTAGTCTTGAAAATCTCAGGCTTAACTTTTGAAGGTGTTTATTAACACCATTAAATATTAAGAGAGTTTACAACAACCGAATCTTATTTTTTCATGTAACTTATGTAGGCTGCGTTAAATTTTATAATTTTAGTTTTATGTCCTTAAAAAATATATAAAAAAATGATTGTTTTTATGTTTTTATATGTGCTTTTCTTAAATTTTATCTGAAAACTAGTCCAAAAGTATATGTAAAAATGAATTTGTACATTGACAAGTCCAAAATTAATGAAATAAGTGTTTTGTTAGCTTTTGCACTGAATAATGTCGCTATTATAACTCCTTGTAGCTTGAACAAATGGTCCAACATTATATAGTTTGTTGCAAAACGTGTTTCCCCATATTTCAAAAACTCTAGTGGATATTCAGTAGGTTGGTGGTTTTTGAATATGTGCAACAATCTCTCGCGATTGAGGAAGCACAACACCAATCTTCGTCCTTCATCTACAATGTCTTTGAACCACAAGGTCTCCGTTGATTTATACCTATCCTCAAGAACAAGGTCAAGGCAAAGGAAAGAGCACGGTGATGCCCAAATGGTTGGATATTTTTTATTTATAAATCTTCCATCTTTCCTAAGTTCTTCGCATTGTCAGTGATTATCTGAACATTATTATGCTGCCCAACATCCAAAATTATAGCCTCCGATTATTCAACAACATATTCACCTGTCTTGACATGGCCACTTGTGTCAATGGATTGACAAAAATCCTCTCCCTTAAATGTCATGACCATGATATTAATCAGAGGCCTCTTGGTGACATTTTTCCATCCATCACTATCACTGGTACATCTCGTTCTCTCAATACCATCATATACTACTTGTTCCATCTCTTGTTTCACCATCTCATAGTATGCATCCTAGTAGTTGTTGCGAATAGCATTGTAACTTGGCATTGTAAAGCCTAGACACACCCTTGCTATAGATGCCATGGCTATTTTCGAATGCGAATTTTGAAACATGCTTATGTGAAGAGAGTGGGAGAGAGGTAAGGAGTCTCACTCATAGCTTTCTCACATACACAATGGGGGAATACACACAAAGGTGGAGGCTGAAAATAGTTTTCTTCTTCTTAGTTGTGAAAGCCAAAAGAACTCTCTCTCTTAGTACAAAAGGAATACATGAACCCTATATGTGGGTCTCAAACCAAACTCAGCTAGCCTAGGTGGCATACTAACTGAGCCACTAACTAGAGTACATAAAGATAGCTATCATCCAGATATTATTCATGGATGGTGTACCAACCGCATCTGCAGCTAACAAGTTGGTGACATAAATGCACAACGGTCACCCTGGCATATTGTGAGTGGAGCTCGATATCTCAACACTCCCCCTCAAGCTCAATCCCAATTCCTGCACACCAAGCAGGTCTTTGAACTTGTGCAGGTTCTCTGTGCCCAATGCGTTCGTGAATATGTCAGCTACCTGATCCTCTGTGCTGACATAAACTAGATCAATAAAACCTACTAGAACCTTCTCCCACACATAGTGGTAATGCACCTCAATGTGCTTTTTTCTAGCATGATAGACTGGGTGATTTGCCAAGTGTATATTTCTCATGTTGTCACAATAAATGACAACTGGCCCATCTCTAGACTGATGCATATCATAAAGCAGCTTATGCAACTAAACTGCCTTACATGTAGCCATTGCTGCACCCCTATATTCAGCTTCTGTGCTCGAAAAGCAACTGTAGGCTGTTTCTTGCTGCTCCAAGTGACTGCAGCACTCCCAAAAGAAAACACATATCCACTGGTAGATCATCTATCAGAAATACTGTTAGATATCAATGCTCCACTCTCGTATAACCACGTGGGAACTAGCTAACTCTACTTGTAAGCCCCCCATATGAGGAGAAGGCATTTGAGTAGCTCGGTTATCCAGGTTTGGACACCAGATGGGAGCCATGTGTGGCCTGGCGGCTGAACGGCTTCAGATAGAGTTGGCACACTGCCAACTAGGCTACATGCAAGTGCAAGAAGGCATCCCTTGACTGACTGCACTGAGGGTAGATGGAGCATTTCTTGGGGCAGCCGACTCTCAGGTTGTGGGGCCCGTTTAGACCCTCAGATGATCTCAAATGATTGTGGGCCGAACGAAGACCGTAGGTTAGTTGCTCTATTTTGCGCACGGGTATGGTCGGTGGCCTATTTTGGGACCAACCCCCAGTCGACCATTTTTGGCGGACTGGGTCAGCCACCCAATTGAGCCTAACCGACTACGACTGGTGGCTATATTAGACCAAGCCCATGAAGCCCATTTCATCACTGGCTCCAGCAACCCTTATTCCTTAGCATTCATCCTCTGTCTTCTACTGTTTCCAGCACGCCATTGAAGCTTCTTTCACAGGAGCACACGGCTGGGAGGCAGTGCCATCTATTATATCAGTTCTACAGTAATCAAATTTTTGATTCTCCATATTATCTTGTTTTCTCTCTTGCATACGAGATCCTGTTATCTATTGAGCATAGATGTATTATTTTCTTACATGGTGTCAGAGCTTGGACTCTAGTAAGAAGATTTGGTAGTGTGTTTCTGTTTGCAAGCAGATTGTGAGAGATGGCCCAGCCCACAAGACTGCGAATCCCACCGTTCAGCGAAAGCGAAAAGTTGGACGGCTCTAACTATCCTCTCTGGAAGTTCAAGATGAAGACCATCCTAAGCACATATGAGCTTTGGGACACTACTACTGGGGTGGATGTGAGGTCGATAGATCCAGCCAATGCAAGACAATAGATAGTACCAACTGCGGATGAGATTCTCGCATGGATAAGAAGAAATGCAGATGCGCTGTGTTCTATTGTCTGCAATGTTAGTGATTTTGTCATGGCGTTAATTCAACATGTCACCACAGTGGAGGAGGCATGGACGGTCTTGAAAAATCAATACGAGACCACGAATCAGATATGGATTCAGAATCTGGAGACTCAACTCGCAAACAAGAAGTTGTTTGAGTCTGAAGCGGCAGAGAAGTTCATCACCAGGGTGAAGAATCTGCGCGATCAGATGACTGCGATTGGCATCACATCACTAGTGAGAATCTAGCATGAAGGTGCATACAGATTCTCCCACCAAAGTACGACGATCTTGTTATGGCACTGAATACGTAGAACAGAAATCCGCCCCTCAACTTTGAGGATTTCAGTGCGATGCTTCTGGAGGAGGATTAGATGCATCAAAATACGAGGACTGGAGCTTTTTGGACCGGATCAAAGAAAGGTAAGGGTAAGGACTCTGGTAACCCATCTTCTTTCGATGATAAAAAGAGAAAGAAGAAGATCAAGTGCTTCTATTGCAACAAGGCAGGGCACAAGCAGAATGAGTGCCGCAAGAAGATTGCAGATGAGAAGAACGGAGTAAAGAAAGAATCCAGCAATAATGCGTAGGCAGTACCTATAGAGCTGTTTGTAGCAATTGAGGAGATTTGCACGGAGGCAGTTCATGTACCTGTGGATGAACCTTGGATATTGACAGTGGTGCATCGTGCCACATGACCAGTCGGAAGGATTGGTATGCCTCTCTACAATCGGTAGGGAATGATATCATGGTAGTAGTCAGCCATGATGCAAAATGTCCAGCAAAAGGAAACGATATGATTGCTCTCAAGTCAGATGGAGTTGTAAAACACTTGTCCAATGTTCTTTATGTGCCAGATATCAAGAGAAACTTGTTGTCCATTTCTACAATCACGGATCGGGACCTCAAAGTTCAATTCGATAAGAATGGTGCACAGCAGATCCTAGATCTTCAAGGAAAGGTTGTTGGTAAAGGTATAGGGCACAAAAACATTTACGAACTCTCAGCTTTCAGTGCTCGAGTGGATGTGAAGAACACTAAGCTATGGCATGAGAGGTTTGGTCATCTAAATCTTAGTTCTTTGAAGGAGATGCATAAATGTGGAATGATTGCAGACCTACCAGAAATTTCAGATCTACCCGATGTATGTGAAGCTTGCATGATGGGCAAGCAGCATCAGCAACCCTTTGCTAAAGAGGCCAGCAGGGCAAAGGCTCATCGTTCACACGGACCTCTGCAGAAAGATGGAGATGGAAGCTTTGGGTGGTTCCTTCTACTTCATGACACTAATCGATGATTACAGTAGAAGGATATGGATATACTTCCTGAAGAAAAAAGATGAGGCTTTCAATAGGTTCAAGGAATGGCATATAATGGTCGAGAAAGAATCAGGGAGGAAGGTGAAGAAGCTGAGATTAGACAGAGGTGGAGAGTTCACATCAACTGAATTCGAAAGTTACTGCAAAAGTCATAGAATCAAGAGGCAGAAACCCCCGCCACATACATCACAGCAAAATGGAGTAGCAAAACGCAAGATGCGCGTCATGTACAAAATGGGCCGGAGTCTGATGAAAGGGAAAGCTTTGCCAAAGCCTTTCTGGGTTGAAGCATGTAACTGTTGAGATATCAAGCTCCACTCGCGATATGCCAGGGTGACCGTTGTGTATTTATGTCACCGACTTGTTAGCTGGAGATGCGGTTGGTACACTGCCCACAAATAATAGCTGGATGACAGCTATCCTTATCTACTCTAGTTTGTGGCTCAGTTAGTAAGCCACCTTAGTTAGTTGAGTTTGGTTTGAGACCCACATATAGGGTTCTTCTATTTCTTTGTACTAGAGTTCTTTTGTCTTTCACAATTAAGAAGAGAAAAACTATTTTCAGCCTCCACCTTTGTGTGTATTCCCCCATTGTGCATGTGAGAAAGCTGTAAGTGAGACTCCTTCCCTCTCTCCCACTATCTTCACATGGTATCAAAGCCTTGTTCGTGGTAAGGAGCTCAAGAAAGCAAACCAAGTTCGTGGTGTCCTGGTAAGAGGACCAGTGTTGCTTTCCTTTTTCGAGTTTGGGAGCAAATCTCTGCAGGTAGCACAGCCAGAAGTGCAAGAGTGCACTGTCTCAGATTGAGACGCCCTTCGCGGTGTGGCGAGAGCGCAGTATATGCTGCGGGAGTGGGCAAAGCCCTTAGTGACTTTATTTTTCTGATTCGAGGCCATTTCGGGACCCGTTTTGAAGGCGGAAGTTCTTTGCAGGCACTCAGAAAAAGGCCCTGTTTTGGGTGTGCGACCACTGCACGGCTAGTCGGTGAAAATTTGCCACAGAAATTGCATCATATGCCTGTGTGCAGAGATATTGGGAGTTGCAGAATCATGCTTGTTGCCTGTTGATGCAAAATCGTCACTAGGAAGTGACTGTGTGGTGAAATACCACTTTCGTCAGTTTTGCAGATCTGCCCGTGTGAAGCAAAAGCTGTGTTTTTTGCAGTGACAGAATATTTTGCAGTGTTCTGTAATGGCATCTGATTCTCTTTCATAGATTGTCACTGAAAAGCTTGACAAGAACAACTTCCAAGCATGGAAGTTTAGAATGACGAATTTCCTTATGGGAAAAGGCTATTGGGAGTTCATTACAGGAAATGAAGAAGAACCTATTCTTCCTAATGTTCCCAATCAACAGGAAATGCAGGCATTCAAAGGATGGCATGAGAGAGCCAGGAAAGTTATGTACTGGCTATCTATCAGTATTTCGGACTGCATTGTGCATATTCAGGATGCAAGTATGCCAAAGGAGGCATGGGATACTTTGGTAAAAATGTACAGCACAAATACGCAAGCCAGGAAAATACAGCTCAAGCAGGAGCTGCACATTATGGTGCAACATATGACAAATTCTGTGACAAGTGCAAAAGAAAGCAATGATGTGTGGTATGTTGACTCAGGTGCATCAAACCACATGACAGGTCATGCTGAATGGATGCAAGATGCAAGGAAAATGGAAAAACCAGGATTTGTGGAGACTGGTGATGATACTGCACATCCTATTGTGCAGATTGGCAAAATTCCTTTGTCTATGCAGGATGGGAAAAAGAAATACTTGTCTGATGTATTTCATGTCTTGAACATCACCAAGAACCTGGTTTCTGTTGGTCAGATGGTTGAGCAGGGCTTGCAGGTCAGATTTAATCATCATGGATGCTTTGTTGAGGATATGAAAAATAATGGTTGCTTGATAGCAAAAGGAAAGAAGAAGGGCAGGATGTTTACGTTGGATGTGGACATGCCTGAATTGAGTGCAGCAATGTTTGCACATGGGACCGGTGTAGTTGCAGATATTGATATCTGGCACAAACGCATTGGTCATGTTAATATACAACGACTTAAATCAATGCAAGCCCAAAATATTGTTGCAGGATTGCCTAAATTCAAGGTTGCAGAAATGCACAAGGTTTGTGAAGCCTGTCAATTTGGGAAAGAGGCAAGGAAACCTTTTCCTAGGCATGTTCAAGAGAGTAAAAAGCCATTGGAATTAATCCACTCTGATGTGTGGACTACTAAAGCTGCATCTATTGGAGGCTATCACTATTTTGTCACATTTATTGATGACTTCAGTAGAAAACTTTGGGTGTATTTTATGAAAAAGAAAAGTGAAGTGTTTGGGCACTTCAAAGCTTTCAAAGCTATGGTTGAAAAAGAAACAGGCCTGCAAATAAAATGCCTAAGGTCAGATGGAGGGGGAGAGTACCTCTCCAATGAGTTTGCAAGGTTCTTGCAGGAGCATGGTATAAAGCAGCAATATTCATGCAGTCATAGCCCACAGCAAAATGGAATTGCAGAAAGGAAAAATAGGCATATTGGAGAGGTATCTCGGGCTATGCTAAATGGAAAAGATCTACCAGATTATTATTGGGCTGAAGCAGTTGCTACAGCAGTTTATATAATGAACAGGACTCCCACTACAGCAATACATGGGATGCCAGAGGAGATGTATACTGGTAGGAAACCAGATATTTCTCATTTGAAAATTTTTGGTTGCATTGCCTATGTCCATGTGCCAGATGAGTTGAGGTCCAAGTTGGATCCAAAAGCTGAGAAGTGCATCTTTATTGGTTATTCTCTGCAGCAGAAAGGGTATAGATGCTATAACCCTTCTACACGAAAGTTCACAGTGAGCAGAGATGTTGTTTTTGATGAGATGAGCAGTTGGTATAAACCAGTAAATGTAACAATTGATGTAGATGCACAAAATGGTAATGTTGCACAGAATTCACAGCAGCAATCACAAAATATTAGTGGACCTAGAGTGTCCTCTAGTAGTGGTTCACATACTTCACCATGGACAGGCACATTGAGATTAGGAGAATCTCCTCAAAGCAATGCAGAGAGTGGTATGCAGGTATCACGAAAAGGAAAAGAGAAGGTAGATCAGCCCATGTTTGATGTGAATGCAGGTCACTCTTATGTGGATGGTGAATCCAGTGGCTCAGAACAGAGCATTGATGATGAGTTGGGTATTCCTTCTATTGTTACACCTGGAGTAAGGAAGACTAGGGATGTTCTGAGAGCACGTGGAAGTGAGCCTATTTTGCGCAGGTCTACCAGGGTTAGGTATCCTGTGGATAGGCTGAAATATGATGGATTTACAGCCATTCACTATGCCTATATGGTCAAAGTGATACAGGAACCAGAACCCACTTCTTTTGAGCAAGCCATGGGAAATGAAAAATGGGAGAAAGCCAAGGATGAAGAAATGGATGCCTTGGATGGTAATGCTACATGGGAATTGGTGCCTTTGCCTAAAGACAAGAATGCAATTGGCTGTAAGTGGGTTTATAAGATCAAGCACAATGCAGATGGTTTTGTGAATAGATACAAGGCAAGATTAGTTGTCAAGGGGTATACACAGACATATGGCATTGATTATGAAGAAACTTTCAGCCCGGTTGCAAGGATGGCAACCGTAAGAGTAGCCATTGCTATGGCTGCATCAAAGGGATGGTCTTTACTTCAGATGGATGTAAAGAATGCCTTCTTGCATGGTGATTTGCAAGAAGAGGTCTTTATGGAGCAGCCAGCAGGTTATGTTCATGCTATTCATCCTGAGTTTGTTTACAGGTTGAAGAAAGCCTTGTATGGCTTGAAGCAAGCACCTAGAGCATGGTCTGACAAGATAGGACAGTATCTTGTCACTATTGGCTTTCAGATTTCCAAGGCAGATTTCTCACTCTATGTGAGAAAAATAGAGAAAGGGATTATGCTGCTTGTCATTTATGTTGATGATTTGATCATCACAGGTGATAGTGATGAAGATATCCTTCATGTGAAAATGCTATTGAGGCAGAAGTTTGAGATGAAGGATTTGGGAGAGCTGCGTTATTTCTTGGGCATTGAGGTGATTAGATCACCAAGTGGGATATAGCTCTTGCAGAGGCAGTATGGATTGGACATGCTGTCCAAATATGGGATGACAGGCTGTAAGCCTATTTCGGCCACCCAATTGAGCCTAACCGACTACGACTGGTGGCTATATAAGAGCAAGCCTGTGAAGCCCATTTCATTACTCGTTCCAGCAACCTTTACTCCTTAGCATTCAGCGTCCGTCTTCTACTATTTCCAGCATGCCATCGAAGCTTCTTCCATAGGAGTGCACGGCTGGGAGGCAGTGCCATCTATTGTATCAGTTCTATAGTAATCAAATTTTTTATTCTCCATACTATCTTGTTTTCTCTCTTGCGTACAAGATCCTGTTATCTGTTGAGCACAGATATTGTATTATTTTCTTACAAATACTACCAGGCCAATCAGCATCGGTGTATCCATGCAATTGTATCTGAACCCCAGTCTCATAAAATAGTCCATACTGCAATGTGGACTTCACATACCTTAGTATGCATCTAGCCGCATCCAAATGTGGTTTCCATGGAGCCTACATAAACTGACTTACCAACCCAATAGCATAGCTCAAATCTGGCCTGATAATAGTCATATAAATCAAACTTCCTACTATGCACCTATACATAGTAGGGTCTTCCAGAAGCTCACCTGCATCTGAACTCAGCTTCAGCTTCACATTCTGCTCCAAAGGAACTGAAATAGGCTTACAGCCTATCATTCCATATTTGGACAGCATGTCCAATCCATACTGCCTCTATAAGAGCCGTATCCCACTTGTGGATCTAATCACCTTAATGCCCAAGAAGTAACGCAGCTCTCCCAAATCCTTCATCTCAAACTTCTGCTTCAATAGCATTTTCACATGAAGGATATCTTCATCACTATCACCTGCGATGATCAAATCATCAACATAAATGACAAGCAGCATAATACCTTTCTCTATTTTTCTCACATAAAGTGAGAAATCTGCTGTGGAAATCTGAAAACCAATAGTGACAAGATGCTATCCTATCTTATCAGACCATGCTCTGGGTGCTTGCTTCAAGCCATACAAGGCTTTCTTCAACCTGCAAACAAACTTAGGATGAACAGCATGCACATAACCTAGTGGCTGCTCCATATAGACCTCTTCTTGCAAATCACCATGCAAGAAGGCATTCTTTACATCCATCTGATGTAAAGACCATCCCTTTGATGTAGCCATAGCAATTACTGCTCTTACAGTTGCCATCCTTGCAACCGGACTAAATGTTTCTTCATAATCAATGCCATATGTCTGTGCACACCCCTTGACAAATAATCTTGCCTTGTATTTGCTCACAGAACCATCTGCATTGTGCTTCACCTTATAAGCCCACTTGCAATCAATTGCATTATTGTCTTTAGGCAAAAACACCAATTCCCATGTAGAATTTGCTTCTAAGTAATCCATTTCTTCATTGATGGCTTTCTCCCATTTTTCTTTTCCCATGGCTTGCTCAAAAGAAATGGGTTCTAGTTCTTGTATCACTTTGACCATATAGGCATAGTGAATGGCTGTAAATCCATCATATTTCAGCCTATCCATACTTGAATCTGGTAGACCTACGCAAAATAGGCTCACTACCAGGTGCTCTCAACACGTCCCTTGTCATCCTTACTACCAGGGATGATCTACCTTCTCTTTTCCTTTTCATGATACTTGCATACCACTATCTGCATTTCTTTGAGGAGATTCTCCTGATCTCAATCTACCTGTCCATGGCGAAGTATGTGAACCACTGCTAGAGGACACTACAGGTCCACTAATATTTTGTGATTGCTGCTGTGAATTCTATGTAGCATTACCATTTTCTTCATCTACATCATCAATCACATTTACTAGTTTATACCAGCTGCTCATCTCATCAAAGACATCTCTGCTCACTGTAAACTTATGAGTAGAAGGATTATAGCATCTATACCCTTTCTATTGCAGAGAATATCCAATAAAGATGCACTTCTCAGCTTTTGGATCCAACGTGGATCTCAATTCATCTGGCACATGAACATAGGCAATGCAACCAAAAACTTTTAGATGAGAAATATCTGGTTTCCTACCAATATACCTCTCCTCTGGCATTATGCCATGTAGTGCTGTATTGGGAGTCCTGTTCAGTATGTAGACTGCTGTAGTAGCTGCTTCAGCCGAATAAAAATCTGGCACGTCTTTTTCATTGAGCATGGCATGAGATACCTCTCCAATATGCCTCTTTCCTTTCTTCAAGTCCATTTTGCTGTGGGGTATGACTGCATGAATATTGTTGCTTTATGCCATGCTCTTGCAGGAACCTTGCAAACTCATTTGAGAGGTACTCTCCCCCTCCATCTAACCTTAGGCATTTTATTTGCAAGCTTGTTTCTTTTTCAACCATAGCTTTAAAAGCTTTGAAATTCCCAAGTACTTCACTTTTCTTTTTCATAGAATACACCCAAACTTTTCTACTGTAGTCATTAATAAAAGTGACAAAATAATGACAGCCTCCAATAGATGTAGCTTTAGTAGTCCACACATCAGCGTGGATTAATTCCAATGGCCTCTTACTTTCTTGAACATGTCTAGGAAATGGTTTCGTTGCCTATTTTCCAAATTGACAGGCTCCACATACCTTATGCATTTTTGCAACCTTGAACTTAGGCAATCCTACAACAATATTTTGGGCCTACATTAATTTAAGTTGTTGCACATTAACATGACCAATGTGTTTATGCCAGATATCAATATCTGCAACTACACCGGTCCCATGTGCAAACATTGTTGCACTCAATTCAGGCATGTCTGCATCCAACGTAAACACTATGCCCTTCTTCTTCCCTTTTGCTATCAAGCGACCTTTATTTTTCATATCCTCAACAAAGCATCCATGAGGATTAAATCTGACCTGCAAGCCCTGCTCAACCATTTGACCAATAGAAACCAGGTTCTTGGTGATGTTCGGGACATGAATTACATCAGATAGGTATTTCTTTTTCCCATCCTGCATAGACAAAGGAATTTTACCAATCTGCACAATAAGATGTGCAGTATCATCACCAGTCTCCACAAATCCTGGTTTTTCCATTTTCCTTGCATTCTGCATCCATTCTACATGACCTGTCATGTGGTTTGATGCACCTGAGTCAACATACCACACATCATTGCTTTCTTCTGCACTTGTCATAGAATTGGTCATGTGCTGCACCATAAATTTAACAATTTCTTTTGAAGTTCCTCTTGAAGGAGATGCACCACCATTTCTCTACTCTTTAGAAATTAGAAGAGCAATCAACTCCTCAAAATCAGGAAATTTTTCATGGACGGTAATGGATGTCCGAAACTGTGCATAATCCTTTCCTAGACCATTCAAGGTCACAAAAACTAAATCATCATCTTCCACTGGTGACCCAATGGAAGCAAGTGCATCTGCAATCTTCTTCACCTTCATGTGGTAGTCATTGATGCTCATATTTTCTCTCTGCACATTATGCAACTCCTACTTGAGCTACATTTTTTTGTCTTGCGTATTTGTGCTGTACATTTTTGTCAAAGTATCCCAGCCTCCTTCAGCGTGCTTGCATCCTGAATATGCACAATCATAGAATCTGAAATACTGATAGACAGCTAGTACATAACTTTTATGGCTCTCTCATGCCATCCTTTAAATGCTTGCAACTCCTGTTGATTGGGAACATTAGGAATAACTGGTTCTTGTTCAGCTCTAGTAATGAACTCCCAATAGCCTTTTCCCTTAAGGAAATTCGTCATTCTAAACTTCCATGCTTGGAAGTTGTTCTTGTCAAGCTTTCAAGTGACTATCTATGAAAGAGCATCAGATTCCATTACAAAACACTACAAAAATATTCTGTCACTGCAAAAAACACAACTTCTGTCTCATAAGGGCAGATCTGCAAAACTGACAAAAGTGGTATTTGACCACACAGTCACTTCCTAGTGACGATTTTGCATCAACAGGAAATAAGAATGATTCTGTCACTCCCAATATCTTTGCGCATAGGTATACAATGCAATTTCTATGGCAACTTTTGACCGACCAGCAAAACAATGGTCGCATAGCCAAAAACAGGGCACTTTTTTGAGTGCCTGCGGAAAACTTCCACCACCAAAATGGGCCCCGAAACAACCTCGAATCAAAAAAATAATGTTGCCGCACCATGAAGGGCGTCTTAATCTGAGACAATGCACTCTTGCACTTTCCGGCTGTGCTACCTGCAGAGATTTGCTCCAAAAGTCAAAAAAGGAAAGCAACAGTGATCCTCTTACCAAGACATTGCGAACTTGGTTTGCTTCCTTGAGCTCCTTACCATGAATCGAGCTCTAATACCATGTGAAGAGAGTGGGAGAGAGGTAAGGAGTCTCACTTGTAGCTTTCTCACATAGACAATGGGGGAATACACACAAAGATGGAGGCTGAAAATAGTTTTCCTCTTCTTAGTTGTGAAAGCCAAAAGAACTCTCTCTCTTAGTACAATAGGAATAGATGAACCCTATATGTGGGTCTCAAACCAGACTTAGCTAACCTAGGTGGCTTACTAACTGAGCCACTAACTAGAGTACATAAAGATAGATGTCATCCAGCTATTATTCATGGACAGTGTACCAACTGCATTTGTAGCTAACAAGTCAGTGACATAAATGCACAACGGTCACCCTGATATATCACGAGTGGAGTGTTGAGATATCGAGCTCCACTCACGATATGCCAGGGTGATTGTTGTGCATTTATGTCACTGACTTGTTAGCTGCAAATGCGGTTGGTACACCGCCCACGAATAATAGCTGGATGACAGCTATCCTTATCTACTCTAGTTCGTGGCTCAGTTAGTATGCCACCTTAGTTAGTTGAGTTTGGTTTGAGATCCACATATAGGGTTCTTCTATTTCTTTGTACTAGACTTCTTTTTGGCTTTCAAACTAAGAAGAGGAAAACTGTTTTCAGCCTCCACCTATGTGTGTATTCCCCCATTGTGTATGTGAGAAAGTTGCAAGTGAAACTCCTTCCCTCTCTCCCACTATCTTCACATGGTATCAGAGCCTTGTTCTTGGTAAGGAGCTCAAGAAAGCAAACCAAGTTTGCGGTGTCCTAGTAACAGGACCAGTGTTGCTTTCCTATTTCGAGTTTGGGAGCAAATCTCTACAGGTAGCATAGCCAGAAGTGCAAGAGTGCACTGTCTCAGATTGAGACACCCTTCGCGGTGTGGCGAGAGCGCATTATATGCTACGGTGACATTGTTTTTCTGATTTGAGGCCATTTTGAGGCCCTTTTTGAAGGTGGAAGTTCTTCACAGGCACTCAGAAAAAGGCCCTGTTTTTGCTATGCGACCACTGCTCTACTAGTCGGTGAAAAGTTGCCACAGAAATTGCATCGTATGCCTGTGTGCACAGATATTGGGAGTTACAGAATCATGCTTGTTGCCTGTTGATGCAAAATCGTCACTAGGAAGTGATTGTGTGGTCAAATACCACTTTCTCAATTTTGCAGATCTGCACGTGTGAGGCAAAAGCTGTGTTTTTTTGCAGTGACAGAATATTTTGCAGTGGTTTGTAATGGCGTCTGATTCTCTTTCACAGATTGTCACTGAAAAGCTTGACAAGAATAACTTCCAGGCATGGAAGTTTAGAATGATGAATTTCCTTATGGGAAAAGGCTATTGGGAGTTCATTACAGAAAATGAAGAAGAACCTGTTCTTCCTAATGTTCCCAATCAACAGGAAATGCAGGAATTTAAAGGATGGCATGAGAGAGCCAGAAAAGTTATGTACTCGCTGTCTATCAGTATTTTGGATTCTATGATTGTGCATATTTAGGATGCAAGTATGCCAAAGGAGGCATGGGATACTTTGGCAAAAATGTACAGCACAAATACGCAAGCCAGGAAAATGCAACTCAAACAGGAGTTGCACAATGTGTAGAGAGAAAATTTGAGCATCAACGACTACCACATGAAGGTGAAGAAAATTGCAGATGCAATTGCTTCCATTGGGTCGCCAGTGGAAGATGATGATCTAGTTTCTGTGACCTTGAATGGTCTAGGAAAGGATTATGCACAGTTCCAGACATCCATTGCCGTCCGTGAAAAATTTCCTGATTTTGAAGAGTTGTTTGCTCTTCTAATTTCTAAAGAGCAGAGAAATGGGGGTGCATCTTCTTCAAGAGGAACTTCAAAAGAAACTGTCTTCTACTTCTACTCAAATGCTAGAAGAGGTAGAGGCAGAGGTAGAGGAGGACGATCTATAGGCCGTGGTAGAAATCAGAATATGCAACAAACTCAAGAAAACCAGTCCTATGGAGGAGCACGTGGTAACTCTAGAGGCAGGGGGAGCCAAAGAGGCCGTGGTGGATGGCAGAGAGGCCAAAATGCAAACAACAATTTTTAATGCTACTACTATGATAAAATGGGTCATATGGCTAAGGACTGCTACAAAAAGTAGAATGACATTATGAATGGAAAATTGTAGCAAGGCAATTATGCATCTTCTAGTAGACAGGGTGATGACAGAAATGAGCATCTATTTATGGTGCAACACATGACCAATTCTGTGACAAGTGTAGAAGAACGAAATGATGTGTGGTATGTTGACTCAGGTGCGTCAAACCACATGACAGGTCATGCAGAGAATGGATGCAGGATGCAAGGAAAATGGAAAAACTAGGATTTGTGGAGACTGGTGATGATACTGCACATCCTATTGTGCAGATTGGTAAAATTCCTTTGTCTATGCAGGATGGGAAAAAAAAATATTTATCTGATGTATTTCATGTCCTGAACATCACCAAGAACCTGGTTTCTGTTGGTCAAATGGTTGAGCAAGGCTTGCAGGTCAGATTTAATCCTCATGTATGCTTTGTTGAGGATATAAAAAATAACGGTCACTTGATAGCAAAAGGAAAGAAGAAGGGCATCATGTTTACATTAGATGCGGACATGCTTGAATTGAGTGCAGCAATGTTTGCACATGGGACCAGTGTAGTTGTAGATATTGATATCTGGCATAAACGCATTGGTCATGTTAATATACAACGACTTAAATCAATGCAAGCCCAAAATATTGTTGCAAGATTGCCTAAATTCAAGGTTGCAGAAATGCATAAGGTTTGTGAAGCCTATCAATTTGAAAAATAGGCAAGGAAACAATTTCCTAGGCATGTTCAAGAGAGTAAAAAGCCATTGGAATTAATCCACTCTGATGTGTGGACTACTAAAGCTGCATCTATTGGAGGCTGTCACTATTTTGTCACTTTTATTGATGACTTCAATAGAAAAGTTTGGGTGTATTTTATGAAAAAGAAAAGTGAAGTGTTTGGGCACTTCAAAGTTTTTAAAGCTATGGTTGAAAAAGAAACAAGCCTACAAATAAAATGCCTAAGTCAAATGGAGGGGGAGAGTACCTCTCAAATGAGTTTGCAAGATTCCTGCATGAGCATGGCATAAAGCAACAATATTTATGCAGTCATACCCCATAGCAAAATGGACTTGCAGAAAGGAGAAATAGGCATATTGGAGAGGTATCTCGGGCCATGCTAAATGAAAAAGATCTACCAGATTATTATTGGGCTAAAGCAGTTGCTACAGCAGATTACATAATGAACAGGACTCCCACTACAACAATACATGGCATGACGCCAGAGGAGATGTATACTAGTAGGAAACCAGACATTTCTCATTTGAAAATTTTTGGTTGCATTGCCTATGTTCATGTGCCAGATGATTTGAGGTCCAAGTTGGATCCAAAAGCTGAGAAGTGCATCTTTATTAGTTATTCTCTGCAGCAGAAAGGGTATAGATGCTATAACCCTTCTACTCGTAAGTTTACAGTGAGCAGAGATGTTGTTTTTTATGAGATGAGCAGCTGGTATAAACCAGTAAATGTGATGATTGATGTAGATGCACAAAATGGTAATTCTGCATAGAATTCACAGCATCAATCACAAAATATCAGTGGACCTGCAGTGTCCTCTAACAGTGGTTCACATACTTCACCATGGACAGGCAGATTGAGATAAGGAGAATCTCCTCAAAGCAATGCAGATAGTGGTACGCAAGTATCACGAAAAGGAAAAGAGAAGGTAGATCAGCCCATGTTTGATGTGAATGCAAGTCATTCTTATGTGGATGGTGAATCCAGTGGCTCAGTACAGAGCATTGATGATGAGTTGGGTATTCCTTTTATTGTTACACCTGGAGTAAGGAAGACCAGGGATGTTTTGAGAGCACCTGGAAGTGAGCCTATTTTGTGCAGGTCTACCAGAGCTAGTGTTGAGAGTTGTGGCGCCATGAGCACTTGTAGAGCAAATGTATGAGCAAAGGGCAAGCTGCCACATGGCATGGAAGAGATATTCCACATGTGAGTAAGCAAATGGATGTAAGTACCATATGAATCGCCGTTAATGGAGTGCAATTCGATGGCCACACAGTAGGGTCCGAATCCAACAACCAGGGCTCCAGGCAGTAGCATCCTCAATGCTCTCTAGCAGCCAAATCCATGCCTCTCCAAAATGGCAGCCCGTTCACAATAGAAGCACCAGAGCAATTTCAGCTCTTGGCTCTCCATAGCTTCAGACCTGCAGCCAACCAACTCTCCTGCTCAGCCCACGCTCTAGATTTGCAACAACTCGGACTCCTCCAAAGAGCTCCAAATAGCATCACGGTCTACAGCAGCGCCTTGATCTCCAAATGGCAGAAATCTCCATCAGAAATTCCAAAGGCTTCTTCCATTGACGGACATGTGGCAAGATAGGATTTAACTGTGGTTACCTTAATGATCACCATGGTTAGGTTTAGTTGCGTGGACCATGGTTAAGTTTTCTTAAACTTGGGTAAATTTAGTTCAGTCAAAAGATTGCCAAGTGGCATAGGGCCCCTTGCCAAGCACAGTTCTGCAAGTAGCATGTGAATCTCTGTGCCACATCATCAAAGGTCCATCTTCCTTCACAAAATCTTCAACAAGCCATAACTCCCTATCCAGGAGGAATTTGAACACACTCCAAAAAGAAAAAATGATCGCCTTTTTAAGCTCTACACGCTTGTCAGATCAGAATCATTGTTAGCAATTAGACACTGCCAATATTGAAAGAAATCAATTGGTAAGACCTTTGCAACAAATGAAAAAGCAAAGCATGAATGCACACATCATTGTCATAAGCATGCCAAAAGCACAAGTGCATGAGATGACCATAGCATGAAGCATGGCATCCACACATAAAGCATCAAGGCACATGGAAAAACAAAGCATCATGCATCAAACTACGTCAAGCGAAGAAGCAAATGCCATCGACATGAAGTATTGAAAAGCAAAAACCTTGCCAACCTTACCGATGTTTGGTAAATCAAACCTGACCACCTGAGAGTAGCTATGTAAGCACCCAGGGGAGATATTGACATGTAAAAACCACACTTTACCACCTTAAGTAGCAATGTATGCACTAAGGGGAGGTAATGGAATGTAACTCACATCTGACCACCTTGCAGTAGCCAAAGGATTATGGCACCAAGGGGAGGTGTTGAGAGTTGTGGTGCCATGAGCACTTGTAGAGCAAACGTATGAGCAAAGGGCAAGTTGCCACATGGCATGGAAGAGATATCCCACACATGTGAGTAAGCAAATGGATGTAAGTACCCTCACCTATAAAAGGGAGGTCCATTTGAAGTAATATAAAATCAAGCACTTTGCACTATCTCAAGATTCTCTTTATGATTCCAAGCTAATCTATCTTGGAACCTAATTGACTTGAGATACATGTCATGAGCACTCTCTTCATCATGTTTCCACACAAGTTCCATCCACCTTAGAGTGCTCCATGGATCCTGAGGCACGTATGTTTTGTCAGCTAGGTATCCTATGGATAGGCTGAAATATGATGGATTTACAGCCATTCACTATGCCTATATGGTCAAAGTGATATAGGAACTAGAACCCACTTCTTTTGAACAAGCCATGGGAAATGAAAAATGGGAGAAAGCCATGGATGAAGAAATGGATGCCTTGGAAGCAAATGCTACATGGAAATTGGTGCCTTTGCCTAAAGACAAGAATGCAATTGGTTGTAAGTGGGTTTATAAGATCAAGCACAATGCAGATGGTTCTGTGAATAGATACAAGGCAAGATTAGTTGTCAAGGGGTATGCACAAACATATGGCATCGATTATGAAGAAACATTCAGTCCGGTTGCAAGGATGGAAACCGTAAGAGCAATCATTGCTATGGTGCATCAAAGGGATGGTCTTTACATCAGATGGATGTAAAGAATGCCTTCTTGCATGGTGATTTGCAAGAAGAGGTCTTTATGGAGCAGCCACCAAGTTATGTTCATGCTATTCATCCTGAGTTTGTTTGCAGGTTGAAGAAAGCCTTGTATGGACTCAGGTATGTGAAGTCCACATTGCATTATGGACTATTTTATGAGGCTGGGGTTCAGATACAGTTGCATGGATACACTGATGCTGATTAGGCTGGTAGTACTTCTGATAGATGATCTACCAGTGGATATGTGTTCTCTTTTGGGAGTGTTGCAATCACCTGGAGCAGCAAGAAACAGCCTATAGTTGCCTTGTCGAGAATAGAGGCTGAGTAGAGGGGTGCAGCAATGGCTGCATGTGAGGTAGCTTGGTTGCATAAGCTACTTTATGATATGCATCAGTCTACAGATGGGCGAGTTGTCATTTATTGTGACAACATGAGCAGTATACACTTGGAAAATAACCCAGTCTATCATGCTAGAACAAAGCACATTGAGGTGCATTATCACTATGTGCGGGAGAAGGTTTTACTAGGTCTTATTGATCTAGTTTATGTCAGCACAGAGGATCAGGTACCTGACATATTCACGAAAGCATTGGGTGCAGAGAAGCTACGCGAGTGCAGAGATGTGCTTGGTGTGCAAGGATTGGGATTGAGCTCAAGGGGGAGTGTTGAGATATCGAGCTCCACTGGCGATATGCCAGGGTGACCGCTGTGCATTTATGTCACCGACTTGTTAGCTGCAGATGCGGTTGGTACACCGCCCATGAATAATAGCTAGATGACAGCTATCCTTATCTACTCTAGTTCGCGGCTCAGTTAGTATGCCACCTTAGTTAGTTGAGTTTGGTTTTAGACCCACATATAGGGTTCTTCTATTTCTTTGTACTAGAGTTCTTTTAGGCTTTCACAACTAAGAAGAGGAAAATTATTTTCAGCCTCCAGCTGTGTGTGTATTCCCCCATTGTGTATGTGAGAAAGTTGCAAGTGAGACTCCTTCCCTCTCTGCCACTATCTTCTCATGGAGCTCAATATCTCAACAACTTAGTGGGTAACTGGTGTGACAAATAGCATCGAAAACATCTCATTGCACTTTCTTTATATGTTGTTGTTTGAATGATGCTTCCAAAGATCTTTGTTGCGGAGACACACGCAATTGCAAATGAGCCATGTTGTTGCCTTGTCCACTCTCCATATACATCATAGAGCAACTTGCCATTTATGTCAACAAGGCCACACCACTACTTTGCGGTGCCACATCTACAGATTGACTAGCTTGAGGTGTGAGTATATCATCAGGCATGGATTCACAAGGCTGGGATTGGTGGCATGCAACTATATCATCCACCTGGCTATCTGTACTTTTAGGCATTTGTCCACCTAGAGTGGCTATAACTCTCTCAACTGTTGGCCCCTTGCATTTCCCAATTTGTTTGTTGGCATCACTCAAGAAGTGTTTTTGCATTCTTGTGTCGGAGCTGAAGTACTCCTCATGAAAAAAGTTGCATTTCCACTTCTTATTAGGCAATATTGTAGCATAATCTTGAGCCTTTGTTGGGTTTCTTCCTCATTTTTCTAGATCCATGCTTGCAATGAATGTTGTAAGAGAAACATACAAAACTTAGATAAGCAATATGTGCAGTCACATAAATTTTCATGTTCTGGATTCTACCATATCATTTAGGTTTTAGGACACATAACAATATTTGGAATCGTTACAGTTCTACATCCAAAATCAATGTGGCTATAATCATGTATCTACACCATGATCATTCGCAACATCATGCTTTATTAAAACAAATGTCAGTATTTCACATACACTAGTGCAATAGCTAGCATTACTTACACATGTACTTATAAACAATTTTACTACTATTTCTAAGCTAGGAGACTTTGTTACCTAATACCCTCAATTCTCAATATTTTTCTTTTCCTACGTATGTATGTACTATGGAGTTTAAGTTCTAATAAGGGCCATAAATTGCAACGTATGCAACACAACCATATCAAATTTGTTTCACTTACTATTGGATAGTAAACCCATGTATATCACAATCTCTTCACATGTACATGCCATAATTTTGTGAGTTGCTATGAGATGGAAGCAAGATGCATATGGCCGGCATTAGCAAAAGCCTGCAATCAACTCGAAGTCAAATATTTTATCATCACTCTTAAATCCTAGTTTGTAGAGTTTTTCTAATATATAGTATAAAATTTAAACCATATGCAAGATGTTCTAGGTCGGCCTAAGCGAACCCCCAACCGGCATGTGGTGTAATATTATACATCAATGAATGATTTGTTCCAGGTCAACTTATGCAAACTTCCAATTGGCTCATTGACTTTTTATTGAAATATAGATACAGGATATAGCTACGTGATTTTAAATAAATAAATATGCTAAAATCAAGAAAAACATACACACAAACGTAAGCTTTTCCAAAAGTGAATCATTTCATGCAACTTGTAGTGTCTACTTTTCCATTTTTCCAAAGCTTCCTAGTACCTACAATAGTTCACACAACTAGATTGAAATCTTAAGTCATGCAACCAAACTAAAATCGCAATCCATGCAACTAACAAACTCTTT
Organism: Dipteris shenzhenensis; assembly: GCF_047967505.1. Classification (NCBI taxonomy): domain Eukaryota; kingdom Viridiplantae; phylum Streptophyta; class Polypodiopsida; order Gleicheniales; family Dipteridaceae; genus Dipteris; species Dipteris shenzhenensis. The sequence continues at coordinate 36,581,405 of NC_141620.1, forward strand.
ACGTAATCCTAAGTGACAAGTATTTCCATAGAGTCTAGACAAGTTACAACTTAAATACTTTATGCAAAAGATTTTTAAAAACCTATTTTTCCAAAGCCACGTACAATGTCACATGCAACTAACTTACTCTTTACCTAATAGTATGTAAATGCTAATTATTCAAGTAGTATCTAACTGCGAGTGGATTCAGAACGAGAAAAGGGAGCCCACTATTGGCACCAGATACTGTTTTGAACTTACAAGGACTAACAGAACTTACAAACTTGTTTGTATCTTTGTTTATCCTTCTTCCTTATACTTCTTGTCTTTCCCAAGACTCCAGGAAAATCTAGGAATATTTATTATATGAATAGTACCAGCTTGACACTAGTTTATATATTACGAACAACACTGAGTAGTGTAGCTAAACACGGGTCAATGTATCAGATTATACCGCTCACTATAGTGGAACACCACATGATGTACAAAACACCGAGTGGTATAACATCTTACTATGCAGTGTTACGTTGATATACTAAGTGGTGTATGGAATTACTATGTGATATCTAGTTGGAGTTGTTCCGTGTTACAATTCACTATGACTGGACCATTTTAAAACGCCCAAGGGTTAATTTAAAAACGTTCTAATTTAACATTTTAATACCGTCTCAAATCCCTATATGTGGCAAGCATGAGCTATTTGTAGGAAGATGGCATAGTGCTCCAAAGAGAAATGTTATTGCACCAATACCCATGGTATATATTGTTGGAAACCTGTTCTAGTACAAGTAAGAGACTGCATGGGTGAGTGGGTGTTAGCAAGCAAATGGGATGCAGGAAACATAGAGCACCCCTAATAAGTTGAATTGTGTTTGTTGAGTATAGAGCAAGGTAACAATTTCAAAAAGATTCAATAGATCTACATGGGTTGCAATAAATCCTAAATGAGAGCAAAAGTATTCCGAGCCACTGCGGTGACTGGAGGCCTGCTGGTGGTGCCATTCAGATAATAAACTAAAATTCATCGAGTAAAAATTGGGCAAAAGAGACTACATATACATCCAATAATAGGTTATATACAAATTAAAAATAATTTATACTAAGAGCCTCATGGAGCAAAAGTTGAACAAAATATCTTACATTTATAAAAACTCAACAATTGCTGAGAGCCTTAGAGGCCAAAAAATTACATCTAGTGAGCATAACCACTTAGCCATTGCTGAGTGGCTTATATAAAAATTAAGAACAGTTTATACTAAGAGCCTCATGGAGCAAAATTTGAATAAAAGAGATTACATTTGTAAAAACTCAGCAACAATTTTTGAGAGCCTTAGAGACCAAAAGAATACATCCAACAAGCCAAATGTGGGAACAACATGGGAAAAGATGTGATGATATGCATTATTTATGTAGAAGATTTATGTCCATCACATGTAGATTGGTAGTAGTGACAAGGTAAATTGAAAAAAACTACAAGACACGTGTTGCTTTCTGACACCGATATTGACACTAAATACAAAGATTTTGTTTTTAAACAAGTGAAAAGTGATCAGTGTGTACATCATAAAGAAAGTGTCTTTGTGAGCATCGGTAAGTGATTCTTGTCAATGTCAGTATATACTCCCATCCTACCCCACAAATGTAAGTACTTGTCGTTGTCTGGAGGACTACCAATCATAGATTCCTATGGATCTCGGGGGGTGTACTACTAGTAAACCCTATGTCTCATGTGCATTCAAGGGGTATTTAAAAAACCCCTTAACCAAAATTTCTCTCCTAATAAAAACGCCTCTCTTTAGTTATAAACTAAGTGATTTTTTCTTAAATTAGAATTGAAAAATAGCTCTTGTTATTGTAATCCTATTAATTTTTTTCAAAAAGTTGAATTAAAATACCCCTCCTTTTGAATGCACATGGTACACCAAAATTCTATGAGGTGAACCCCCCGAACTATGGATCCAAATTCAAGGATTTAGATATAAATGACAAAACATCTAGATGACTGAACATATTAGATATTTATAGAAGATAAGTACATACTTACCACCCATGCCTCATTGCCTAGCCTACCACCACTCTTGAGGTGCAAAGTACCTACAGTCTCTAGGAATCTCCTTGTTGCCCTCCTCTGCTGAGTCACAAGCGCATTTGGATTCTCCTTGAACTCCTTCTCTTTCTTCCAATCTTTCAGGTTTGCCCACCCTGGCTTGGGCCTACCTAACCTAATAGGATTCTGTAAGTCCTATCCACAAGACCTTAGGAACTCTCCCATGCATGCGAGCATGACATTTTTCTCAAAATCATACCTAGAAGAGTTGGGAAATTTTCTCTTTAGGGCATCTATGAAGGCATCCTTGGCTTCATTGTCTTCCTGATTCCAAGGTTTGAATATATCCTTGGGGAAGTGCATGCTCATCAACCTCCTCATGTAGTTTATGGCCTGCATCCCATCCTTATTCTCTACAGCCTTCCCAATGTTGTTCACAAAGTAGTAGAGGTCATTGGAAAAACATAGTCTGAAGGATGCACGGTGGATGGAGTAGCAGAGCCAAAGTGCAGAGTGAGAGTAGGAGAGGTAGAGTGAGGGGTGGAGCGAGTGCTTTAGGAGTGAGGAGTGGCAAAGCAAGTGGTGGGGTCGGTGTTGTGATCAATGAGAGAGGATGAGAAGGGAGCATACTGAAACTATGTCTCATGAACAAGGGGAGACCTAGAGCATTGGGAGTGTGCAAACTCATCTACATCTCTCGTGTCACCACAACAGCCTACAACGGTGATGACCAATTGATGATCCCTCAGAAGGAGCAAGGGGAGATAGCTTTTGAGTAGGAATAGCCATTGATGTCCACGATCTACTCCCAAGCACTGCAATAGAGGGAACAGTGGAGTTTGTGTGGGAACAGTGGGGCATAGGAGAGGGAACAATGGAGTTTTTTGGGATAGAAGAGAAAATAATCTCCATAAGGGGGTCACCTCAAAATAAATTAGTATACCACATGCATTTAAGAGGAGGGATATTTTAAATCCACTTTTGGGAAATTTTTAACAAGTTTACAATAACAGGAGGGGTTTTTTAATTCAATTTTAGAAAAATATCTGTTAGTTTACAAAGCAAAGAAGGGTGGTTTTATTGGGGTAAAAATTTTAGTTGAGGGGTTTTTTTAATACCCCTTAAACGCACATGATACATATGATTTGTTAGTAGTGCACCCCTTGAAAGAATCTCGCTGCCCCCATGTTGCTCATGGCTATGAAAAACTCGTCAAGATCCCTAAGAATCCATGGGATACTAAAAAAGGAGTCCTTTGAGGGGTAGTCCCATGAGGAGTTAGTCCTTGAGGAGCCCCCAAGGGCTATTCCCTTGAGGATTGGGCTGACTGGAATCGAAGTCAAGATCCCATGAGATCTCCTCCTACAAGGAGTCCCATGAACACCGATTGCTCTCAGGATCTGGAATGTGATGAACAGATCTAGTTAAATGGGATTGGACAAACACAAACACAAACAATAAAACAAAAACAAACACCAAATCAAGTAAGAAGTGGAAAAAACAATAGATACTTACATTTTACTCTTCTATGTTTTGAAAAGAGACCACCATTATATCTAAGCATAGATAAGAAAGGAGGAAAAAACAAAAGAATGAATGAATAAAGAAGGAGAAAAGAGGAAAAGAAGAGAGCAAAAAAATAGGAAAAAGAGAGAAAAAGACAATAGGGAGCAAAAAAGTAGGAAGAAAAGGAAGAAGAGGAAAAGGAGGAGAAACAAGATAGAAAAGAAGAAAGAAACTTAGGAGAGAAAGAATAAAGAGGGCAAGAAGAAGAGGATAAGAAGAGGGAGAATAGAAAAGAGTAAGAGAAGAGGGAGCAGAGGGAGAAAGACAGAGAAGGAAAGTAGCCATCCATGAAGATATAAATATTTCCCTTACACTTTCATGAGGTAGTAATTGAAGATCTTCAGTGTAGTCTTCATTTCACCATTGTGTCATGCCATTGACTATCATTGAAAGTGTGCTAGGAGAGATTAATAACTTTGGTAAGTTGGTAACACAGAAAAATAAAAAACAAGGAAAGATGGAAACAAGGAAAGACGAAAACATGAAAAGAGAGAAAAAGAGGAAATAGAGAGAGGGAGGAAGATGAAAGGAAGAGAGACAAGAGAAGAGGCAATAAGAGGAAAGAAAGGGGGAAAAGAGAAGAAGCACAAAAATAGGGCAAAAGAGAAGAGGGATGAAAAGAGAAAGAGAAGGAAGGAGGAGAGAATGAAGAAGAAAAACAAGAGAGAGAAAAAGAGAGGAGAGAGAGAAACAGAGAAGAGCAAGAAAAGGAAGGAGAGAAGATAAGAGAAAAAAAAGAGAGAAAGAGAGGAAAAGAGAGGAGAGAAACAAAATAAGAGAGGAGAGAAAAGAAAGGAAAAGAGAGGAGAGAAAAAAAGGGAAAAGGGAAGAGTAAGGAAGAAGAAAGAAGAGGAGGAGCAAAAGACAAAGAGAGAGAAAATAGAGAAAATAGAGGAGAGAAAGAGGGGAGAGAAATGAGAAGAGAATAAGAAGGGAAGTAGAAGAAGAAAGAAGAGAAAAGAAATGAAAGAAGGAAGAAAGAAGAAGAAAAGAGGAAGCGAAGAGAATAAGAAGAGGGGAGAAAGAGAGAAGAAAGGGAGGAAAAGAGTGGAGAGGAAAAGAGATAGAGATGAAAGAGAGGAGGAGGGAAAGAAATAGATAAGATAGAAAGAGAGGAAAAGAGTGGAGAGGAAGAGAGATAGAGAGGGAAGACAGAATTAGGGAAAGAAATAGATAAAAGAGAAGAGAGAGGAGAGAAAGAGGAAGAGCAAGAGCAAGAAAAGCAATGAGGGAAGAGGAGAGAAAAAGAGAAAAAAATAGAGAAAGAGAGGAGAGAGAAAATAAGAGAGAGTGAATTGTTTGGGCATTTCAAAGCTTTTAAAGCTATGGTTGAAAAAGAAACAGGCCTACAAATAAAATGCCTAAGGTCAAATGGAGGGGCTACCTCTCAAATGAGTTTGCGAGGTTCCTGCAGGAGCATGGCATAAAGCAACAATATTCATGCAGTCATACCCCACAGCAAAATGGACTTGCAGAAAGGAAAAACAGGCATATTGGAGAGGTATCTCGGGCCATGCTAAATGAAAAAGACCTACTAGATTATTATTGGGCTGAAGCAGTTGCTACAGCATTTTACATAATGAACAAGACTCCCACTGTAGCAATACATGGCATTACGCCAGAGGAGATGTATACTGGTAGGAAACCAGATATTTCTCATTTGAAAATTTTTGGTTGCATTGCCTATGTTCATGTGCCAGATGAGTTGAGGTCCAAGTTGGATCCAAAAGCTGAGAAGTGCATCTTTATTGGTTATTCTCTGCAGTAGAAAGGGTATAGATGCTATAACCCTTCTACTCGTAGTTTACAGTGAGCAAAGATGTTGTTTTTGATGAGATAAGTAGCTGGTATAAACTAATAAATGTGATTGATGATATAGACGCACAAAATGGTAATGCTGCACAGAATTCACAGCAACAATCACAAAATATTTGTGGACCTGTAGTGTCCTCTAGTAGTGGTTCACATACTTTGCCATGGATAGGCAGATTGAGATTAGGAGAATCTCCTCAAAGCAATGCAGATAGTGGTATGCAGGTATCACGAAAAGGAAAAGAGAAGGTAGATCAGCCCATGTTTGATGTGAATGCAGGTCATTCTTATGTGGATGGTGAATCCAGTGGCTCAGAACATAGCATTGATGATGAGTTGGGTATTGCATTGATGATGAGTTGGGTATTCCTTCTATTGTTACACCTAGAGTAAGGAAGACCAGGGATGTTTTGAGAGCACCTAGAAGTGAGCCTATTTTGCACAGGTCTACTAGAGCTGGTATCCTGTGGAAAGGCTAAAATATGCTGGATTTATAGCCATTCACTATGCCTATATGGTCAAAGTGATACAAGAACTAGAACCAACTTCTTTTGAGCAAGCCATGGGAAAAGAAAAATGGGAGAAAGCCATGGATGAAGAAATGGATTCCTTAGAAGCAAATGCTACATGGGAATTGGTGCCTTTGCCTAAAGACAAGAATGCAATTGGCTGTAAGTGGGTTTATAAGGTGAAGCACAATGCAGATGGTTCTTTGAACAGATACGAGGCAAGATTAGTTGTCAAGGGGTATGCATAGACATATGGCATGGATTATGAAGAAACATTCAGTCCGGTTGCAAGGATGGAAACCGTAAGAGCAGTCATTGCTATGGCTGCATCAAAGGGATGATCTTTACATCAGATGGATGTAAAGAATGCCTTCTTGCATGGTGATTTGCAAGAAGAGGTCTTTATGGAGCAGCCACCAAGTTATGTTCATGATGTTCATCCTGAGTTTGTTTGCAGGTTGAAGAAAGCCTTGTATGGCTTGAACCAAGCACCTAGAGCATGGTCTAACAAGATAGGACAATATCTTGTCACTATTGGCTTTTAGATTTCCAAGGCAGATTTCTCACTTTATGTGAGAAAAACAGAGAAATGTATTATGCTGCTTGTCATTTATGTTGATGATTTGATCATTACAGGTGACAGCGATGAAGATATCCTTCATGTGAAAATGCTATTGAAGCAGAAGTTTCAGATGAAGGATTTGGGAGAGATGCGTTATTTCTTGGGCATTGAGGTGATTAGATCACCAAGTGGGATACAGCTCTTGCAGAGGTAGTATGGATTAGACATACTGTCCAAATATGGGATGAGAGGCTGTAAGCCTATTTCAGTTCCTTTGGAGCAAAATGTGAAGCTGCTGACCGTAGATGCAGGTGAGCTTCTTGAGGACCCTACTATGTATAGATGCATAGTAGGAAGTTTGATTTATATGACTATTACCAAGCCAGATTTAAGCTATGTTGTTGGATTGGTAAGTCAGTTTATGCAAGCTCCAAGGAAATCGCATTTGGATGCGGCTAGATGCATACTCAGATATGTGAAGTCCACATTGCAGTATAGACTATTTTATGAGGCTAGGTTTCAGATACAATTGCATGGATACACTGATGCTGATTAGGCTAGTAGTATTTCTGATAGACGATCTACCAATGGATATGTGTTCTCTTTTGGGAGTGTTGCAGTCACTTGGAGCAGCGAGAAATAGCCTATAGTTGCCTTGTTGAGCACAGAGGCTGAGTACAAGGGTGCAGCAATGGATGCATGTGAGGTAGCTTGGTTGCATAAGCTACTCTATGATATGCATCAGTACAGATGGGCCAGTTGTCATTTATTGTGACAACATGAGTAGTATACACTTGGCAAATAACCCAGTCTATCATGCTAGAACAAAGCACATTGAGGTGTATTATCACTATGTGCACGAGAAGGTCTTACTAGGTCTTATTGATCTAGTTTATGTCAGCATAGAGGATCAGGTAGCTGACATATTCACAAAGGCATTGGGCACAGAAAAGTTGCACAAGTTCAGAGACCTGCTTGGTGTGCAGGAATTGAAGTTGAGCTCAAGGCGGAGTGTTGAGATAGAGCTCCACTCATGATATGTCAGGGTAACCATTGTGCATTTATGTCACCGACTTGTTAGCTGCAGATGCGGTTGGTATACCACCCATGAATAATAGCTAGATGACAGCTATCCTTATGTACTCTAGTTTGTGGCTCAGTTAGTATGCCACCTTAGTTAGCTGAGTTTGGTTTGAGACCCACATATAGGGTTCTTCTATTTCTTTGGACAAGAGTTCTTTTGGCTTTCACAACTAAGAAGAAGAAAACTGTTTTCAGCCTCCACCTTTGTGTGTATTCCCCCATTGTGTATGTGAGAAAGCTGCAAGTGAGACTCCTTCCCTCTCTCCCACTATCTTCATAGGAAGAGACGAGAGAAAGAAGGAGAGAAGAGAAAGAAGGGAATAAGGGAATAAGTAGAACAAGAAAGGAAAAAGAAAGAAAAGAATGAAGGATGAAAGAAGGAGAAAAGATGAAAAGATGAGAATACAAAGAGGAGAGAAAGTGAGAAAGAAAGAGAGGAAAAGAGTGGAGAGTATCTATGCCCATCACACTATAGCTAGCACCGTAGGCACTAGCTTTGCAAGCTAAGGTATGCATAAAAAGAGAGAAAGCACATTCTTATCTGGAAAGTATGTGTCTTAGGTGCAACCACGGATGATCCCGCTCACTACAAGGCATAGGCCCTTTTCTGACAAAAATACCGACGCTTTTTACATTAAAAATTCTTTTTTTCACGGGTGCAAACATCGTTATTAAAGTCGCTAAAAGCGTCAGAAAAGACCCATCGCTATATAGCAATGATAATAAATGTCGCTATATAGCGACACTATTAATCGTTGCTATATAGCGACACTGGTAAATGTCGCTATATATCGATGATTAACAGAACTTAAAAAAAAGGATTAGTGGGGCTAAGCAGGGCTTGCTATGGCCCTGTTTAGCCCCACTAATCCTTTTTTTTTTGGGTAATTACAAAACAAAGTTTTTTATAACAAAATTTCCCTTGTGAAAAGGGTGATACAAAATTACTCAAATGAAATGATCGAGCAACAGAAACATATACCTGTCAAACATATACAACATTGTTTGTTACAAAATTACCCTTTCAAAAGAGTGATACAAAATTGCTCAAACGAGCGGATATACAAAATGACATACATGGCGAAGAAAATGCAAACTGCTACTACCACTACTACTACTACTCATCCGAATCATCCTTGTCCTCGTCCTCGTCTTGCTGGCCTATTCCTTGGTCCTCGTGAGCTGTGCCTTCTCCCCGATCCTCGTCACGTGCCTCTGATCCCTGGCCCTGGTGATCGCTCACCTTCGGTGATGGGACACTTGAGCTTTCACCCTAAGAGTGAACCATATAAATCGAAAATTAGATTGGAACTTAAAGAATAAAAAAATTTAAAAAGTGAGATTACTAGTAGACTTATACCGTGCGAGAGCCACCTCAGCCCAATCGACCGTCGCTTCCATTGCCTCTTGCTCAATAAACCATGGCTTTGTTCCTATGCAAAATGTGCGTTGCGTTTCTGCATCTGTAGGAAGATGACCCACTGTAGCTTGTTGTGGATCCAATTTGCGAGAGTTATAGCTAAAGTGCATGTAATATGTAGTAAAACAAATAGAACAATACATTAAATGAGAAGAAGTAGACTTACCATAGTTGGCTCAAACACCAACCGTCTGCCTGCACCAAAGTGCAAAGTACCTACGATGTCCAGTCGTCTCTTCACAGCCCTTCTCTAACCCTCAAACATTTTGGGATGGTCCCTATTCTACTTCTTGAAGAACTTCAAATCAGCTTTGTCTGCCCAGCTGGGTTTAGCCAACCCCTTTGTGATGGAAGTACGCAAGGTTGATCTACAATGCTTCAAGACCAAACCCATGCGCTCTCGCATATAATCCTCATTAAACTCCCAATTTGGTGGGTTAGGTTATTTTTTTTAATTCATTGATGACCGCCTGCTTCTTTTGGCCATCTTGATACCGCCAATCGGTAGCAATGATGCCCATGAAGTGATGGCTCATAAAACGCCTCATGGTAGCCATCATTGCTTTGTCCTTTCTATCTTCTATTATCTCTCCGGTAGTTGTGATTTGATAGGAGAGATCCCATGATAAGTAAGGAGGACTGATGGTAGTAGAGTTAAAAGGAGTGGAAGCTGTGCGAGCACTTTCAGAGCAAGGAGTAGCAGTGGGAGTAGGAGAGGGCAAGGGACCTAACTGATACTATGTCTCCAAACCAAGTGGAGACCTGTAGGAATGTGAGTGTGCTGACTCATCTACATCTCTCGAGTCAGCAAAACATAATCTGCCCTTCCTACTCTTCCTTCGCTTACGACAGGCACACGCAGGTGATGACCCCTCGGTCGAAGGGGCACGAGGGGATGGCCGGGCAGTACATCCAACCATCAGTGTAGGGGAGGGAATTGCTGAGGTCCTCTGAGATAGCAAAGAGAAGAATCTCGCTACCTCCTCATCACTCATTCGCACTACAAACTCATCAGGACTCCCGACAAGGCCATGCACGGCTAGCAAAGGAGTTTCTCGAGGGGTAGTCGCAATGCTATGTGGAAGAGGAGTCAGACCAGGGGTAGTCCTCGAGGTAGTCGCCTGAGAGGAATCAAAGTCCTCTAAAGCATATAGATCGTGAGCTCTCCTCCTGCGATGCTATCCGTACTCGTCAGATGTGCGACGTGATCCCATGTCTAATATAGACACAAACACGAAAACAAAAAAACAAAAACAAACATAAGCATAGGCATAGGCATAGGCAAAGAGGGAGAGAAGAGGAAGAAGAGGAAGAGGAAGAGGAAGAGGAAGAGGAAGAGGAAGAAGAGGAAGAGAAAGAGGAAGAAGAGGGAGAGAAGAGGGAAAAGAGAAAGTGGAGGAGAAGAGAAAGAAGAGGGAAAGGAAACAGGGAAAGAAGAGGATGAAGAGGGAAAAGAGGAAGTGGACAAGAAGAGGAAGCAGAGGGAAAGGAAAGAGGGAAAGAAGAGGAAAGAGGAAAGAGGGAAAAAAGAGAGAAGAAGAGAGAAAAAGAGAGAAGAAGAGGGAAAAAAGGGAAAAAAGGAAAAGATGCTAACAAAGAGCAGAAGAGGAGGGAAAAGAGGAGGGAAAAGAGGAAGAAGAGGAGGGAAAAGAGGAGGGAGAAGAGGGAAAAGAGGAGGAAAAAGAGGAGCATATGTCTACTTCTCTTATGCTCATGCTTAAGCATAAGCATGAGCATATGTCTTCTTATCTTATGCTCATGCTTATGCTTATGCATGAGCATAAGAACGTGAGCATGAAAGAGGAAAAAGAGAGGCGAAAAGAGGAGAAGAGAGAAGAAGAGGGAAAGGAGAAAGAGGAAAAAAAGAGAGAAGAAGAGGGAAAAAGAGACATATGCTCATGCTTATGCATGAGCATATGTCTTCTTCTTCTCTTATGCTCATGCTTATGCTTATGCATAAGAGGAGTCTTATGCATAAGCATAAGCATAAGCATAAGAGGGAAAGGAGAAAGAGGGAAAAAAGAGAGAAGAAGAGGGAAAAAGTGACATATGCTCATGCTTATGCATGAGCATATGTCTTCTTCTCTTATGCTCATGCTTATGCTTATGCATAAGAGGAGTCTTATGCATAAGCATAAGCATAAGCATAAGAGGGAAAGGAGAAAGAGGGAAAAAAGAGAGAAGAAGAGGGAAAAAGAGAGAAGAAGAGGGAAAAAAGGGAAAGAGGAGGGAAAAAGAGGAGAAGAGGAGGGAAAAGAGGTGGGAAAAGAGGAAGAAGAGGAGGGAAAAGAGGAGGGAGAAGGGGGAAAAGAGGAGGGAAAACAGGAGCATATGTCTACTTCTCTTATGCTCATGCTTAAGCATAAGCATGAGCATATGTCTTCTTATCTTATGCTCATGCTTATGCTTATGCATGAGCATAAGAACATGAGCATGAAAGAGGGAAAAGAGAGGGGAAAAGAGGGAAGAAGAGGGAGAAGAGAGAAGAAGAGGGAAAGGAAGGAGAGATTGGAAAAGAGGAAAGAGGGAGAGAAAGAGAGAAGAAGAGGAAAAGTAAAGAGGAAAAAAGAGACATATGCTCATGCTTATGCATGAACATGTCTACTTCTCTTATGCTCATGCATAAGCATAAGCATGAGCATATTCCTTCTTCTCTTATGCTCATGCTCATGCTTATGCTTAACTCATGCTTATGCATGAGCATGTCTACTTCTCTTATGCTTATGCTTAAGCATAAGCATGAGCATGAGCATAAGAGAAGAAGACATATGCTCATGCTTATGCTTATGCATGAGCATAAGAGAAGGGGGAAAGAGAGAAGAAGAGGGAAAGGAAAGAGGGAAAAAGAGGGAAAGAAAGAGAGAAGAAGAGGGAAAGGAAAGAGGAAAAAAGACGAGGAAAGAGATTGAAGGAGAGAAGAAGGAAAGGAGGAAAAGAAGAGGAGAGAAGAGGGAAAGAAGAGGAGAGAGAGGGGAAGAGAGGGTTCCTATGCCCATCACTACAGCTAGCGCTTAAGGCGCTAGCTGTAGGCCAATGCAAATAACAAAAATAACAAATGGAAAAAAGAGGAAGCACTTACATGAAATAGTACGTCCTACTCGGTGTTGTGGATTGGCCCTACAAAAGAGAGGAAACATACCATTTTTCAAATAAGATGTTAGAGGAAGAAGGAGATTACAAAAGTAACTTCTTGAAAGGAGGAGATTTAGGAGACAAGGAGAAAGCAAAGGAAGAGAAATACAAAAAAGACTAGAAGAGGTGAGTCTTCTTTCTTTCTTGAAATCTCGTTTTTTGTTTCAATCCTTTGAAAACAAGCATGAAAACTAGTTTACAGGTTTAGCATACAAGGAGAAGCACTCACAAAACTAAAGCTAATAAACAAATAACCTACATTGTTGAAACAGGCTCACCTCTTGAGAAACTTCCTTTTAAGAAACCAAAGAGGGAGAAGGGTGGAGAGGGAGCACAAGAGCTAGGAGAAGGGTGAGGAGTGGAGAATAGAGTGGGAGGTTGTCGAAAATAGGTGGGAGGTCGTCAAAAATATGTGGGAGGAGAGATTGCCTTGCTTACTTGAAAGATTAGAGAGTGCTAAAGAAAGCACTGTGCATCGCATCAGGTTTGGGTTTTAACCCACGGTGTCGCTATATAGCGATGCTTTTTTGTCGCTATATAGCAATTTTTTTAATTAAAAGCGTCGCTATATAGCGACGGAACAGAGCAAAAAGTCGCTATATAGTGACACTTTAAGACACTTTTTGTTCTAAGTTGAAGGGAAGCTCATAGATGCTATTTTATAACTGTTAATATATTTTCTTGTAACTTATGTTGTGATTTTATCAGTGTAGATGGAAGGGATGAGTGGAAGCTCGTCCGATGATGCGCCAATGCCCAAGAGCACAAAGTGGCTTACGGAGAGGTTATACTGTCATTGCACTCATTGCAAGCGAGAAGTACAACATCAACGTCCTATTATCATGTGCCACTTGCAAATGTATGGTGAGGAGCCCGAACCAGTACCCACTGTTGGTGTTGCACGTGTTGATGGACCATCGGTAAGTCAAAGCTATTTAAGTTCGCAGTCTTATTGGATACTAGGAAATACAAGATCTTATATTTACACAAAACCTTAAAACAGGATGAGGAGGGTGACAAGGGTACGCATATACCTTCACACTTTGAGCAAGACTATATAGTCTCTCGGATGATGACGAGGGTATGGTCGACATGATGGATTCTATTTTTAGGGACACTACATCCCATGTACATGTGATGTCAGAGTCTGAGGTCAAAATGTGAGAATGGCAATCGACACAATTGTACGAGGGTGCTAGGATGTCTAAACTACATGCTTGTCTCTCAATCTTGAATCTGCAAGTAAAGTATGGGTGGTCAGATACAAGTGTCTCGGCCTTAATGAGGCTAGCTCTTGCATTAATTTGACTCATTATTTGGATATTGTTTGTTTTGAGAATCATCATTTGGATAGTGTATACCGAATGATCATTGTTTGAAGCCTATGTATGTTTGAATTGTCATAGGTTGCTCCATAAGATGTTGCCTGCACCAAATACCATGCCCGCATCAAGAGATGAAGCAAAAAAGATGCTAACAATGGTGGGTATGGATTATGATACCATCCATGCTTGCTGTAATGATTGTATTCTCTTTCGTCGTGAGCATGGAGATTTGGCTAGTTGTCCAAAGTGTGGGGAACAACGATATAGAGATGACTTATAGGGTGAGCGGATACCGATAAAGTTCTTGAGACACTTTCCCATCATTGCAAGAATACAACACATGTTCTGATGAAAATCCATAGTGGAGTTGATGACATGGCATGCATCTCACCGGTCCACAGATGACACATTGAGGATTCCCACAGATTGTGTAGCTTGGAAGCACATAGATAATCAGTGGTGGCTGGACTTTGCGAGGGAGCCACGCAACTTACATCTTGGGCATGGACGGCGTGAATCCTTTCGGGTTACGCTTGACATCTTGGTTGACATGGCCCATAGTTGTGGTGAATTACAATATCCCACCATGGCTAACAATAAAAAAGGGACACTTCATGCTTGCACTACTTGTGCCAGGAAAGTATAAGGCAAAAAATATGGACGTGTACATGGCATCTTTGATAGAGGAGTTATAGATATTATGGAGAGGAGTGCAGGTCTTTGATATTTCCAGAGCTCCTAGACATACCAATGATATTTTGGTGAGGGGTATCTTGATGTGGAGCATGCATGACTACCTAGGATATGGAGAGTGCACAGGTACGTGGTTGTGTCTTTACATGTATAATGAGGGATTATGCTTTTATGACTCTCTTTTGCACGCATGTCTTATACTAACACATTCATGCACGCGTGCAGGACTTGTTACAAGTGGGTACCATGCTTGTCCTGTTTGTGCACTGGGTTTGAAATCGCTTGTATGCTACTCCAAACATATGAGGAAAAATGTTTATGAAGGTCATGCTCGATAGCTTCCACTCGACCATCTCGCACATGGAGGTTAGCTTGATCCACCACCATCATATTTGAAGGCAAGTGACTGGATTCAAGCTTGGAGGGCAAATGGAGAGGAACCTCCTCCTGGTATGAAGAGGCTATCAATCTTTCATGAGCTTCCTTATTGGGGTCAGTTACAAATCAATCATCTCTTGGATCCCATGCATATCTTCAAGAATGTGGGGGCTAGTATTTGGGCACACTTGGTTGGTTCCAAAGACTCGAGAGGAGTGTGAGAAGACTTGCATGCTATGAATAGGATGTCTCGTTTGTGGCCCCAAGTGCATGCTTCGGGAAAATTTGTCCTCGCGAAAGCAACGTGGATCCTCTCTACGAGGGAGGAGGCAACAGTCAAGGCAAACGTTGCCTCTTTTCAAACACCGACAGGGTACATGCGTTGTTTAAAAGAAGCATTTTCAAAGGACAATAAGCTTAGTGGGCTCAAGTTCCATGATTGGCACAAGGTCTTACAGGTATTCTAAGTAAAATTAGTGTATGATAATCATGATGCATTAGCGTAATTATGATTATGTTATATTGTTGACATGACTTCTTTGTTGCTTTGATAGTTCATTCTCCCAATTACAATAAAAGGGTGCTTACAAGAAGATATTAGAAATGCTATATTCAAGATCTGTGGTATTGTGAGGTATGCTTACTATCAAATCACATTGATTGCATTTTCTTCAATTTAAGCTGACTAATCTGTAGACTGATTATGCAAATATCTTACATGGACATGTGAAATAGGTGGATATCTCAAAAAGAGATCTCCATATCGAGCAACGAGAAGGCTAGGGTGGAATCCATTGAAGCCATATGCTTGCTTGAGAAGCACCTTCCCTCGAGCATCATGACAACTCAAGTCCACTTGCCTGTGCACATAGTTGATGAGGTGGCTATTGCAGGTACCGTTCATAGTTGATGGATGTTTTTTCTCGAGCAGTTTATGAAAACTTTAAAGGGATTTAAAATACAAAGAGCAAGACCAGAAGCAAGCATGGCAGAGGGATGGCTTGTGCAAGAGTCATTAGTATATATGATAGAGTTTCTTGCATCCACGGATCCCGGTATGCCGCAAGCTTGGCATAACAAGGATGATGATCACATCATTGGCGAGGTTTCCCAAGGAAAAGGGATTGAAAGAAAGATGAGCGAAGAGAAAATGGAGAAATTCAATAAGTTTTGTATCCTCAATAGCCTTGAGATGCAGAAGTGGATTGAGAGATATGAAGTGGCCAAACCAGAAAGAATAAATGCAAGGACGAGATTCAGAGTAATGTACAGGCAATCGCAACCATATTTATGGGATCTGGCTCTTCTCCCCACTCACATGTTACTTGATTGGCTACAACTGGCTCTATGTAAAGCCGAACGCGATGGAGAGATGATAAACGAGTGCGAGTGAGAGTTATCATCTGCATGTATGGTGCATGTAAGTTTCTTACCTCTTGACGTAATTAAGTAATTATTTGTGGCAATATATGCTATAAAATAGATGCATCTTCATTGTTTTAATGATGCTCTTTTACAGTACAAAAAGTACAGTGCATTATGGTCATATGGACGAAATTTTCACGTGGAACACATCGATTCAAAGAGAGTCACGTATGATCGTGGAGTCATGGCTAACTTCACACAAGATAGCCAAGCAAGTGCTTCGGATACTAATCTTCTCTCCTCATAGTTGGATTATTGTGGAACCATAAGCAACATCTATGAAGTTGATTTCAGACGATTTAGTATTTTCATTCTTGATGTAAAATGGTTTAGAACTATTTACAACGGTCCCCATGCGACAGTGAGAAAAGATAGTAGCGGTTTCTTTGCAATAGACTCCACTAAAAATTGGACTGATGAAAGTGATACTTTTGTTCTTCCCGAGCACTGTGAGCAGGTGCATACTAATGATTTAATTAATCAAAGCTTTCATTTTTAAAGATCCATTGATACATGTACTTGAGCATAATTTCATATATATAGCTGACGACATTTGGCACCCATTTTCAATATAGGTGGTTTTTCATCCGGATCGTTTTAGTCCAAGATGGTGGTACATGATTCAAGTTGCACCATGAAGTAAGCAAATTTTTGAAGATAGAGATGTGGATATGGAGATGCCACTACCAATGCCGGATCCAATTGATGAATCTAGCGAAGAAGATGTAGATCACAATATGAGCCAAGAGGAAGATGCGCATAATGACATCGCACGGGAGGAAGATGGAGATCAAGATATGGAGATGCCACTACCAATGCGGGATCCAATTGATGAATCTAGTGAAGAAGATATAGATCACAATATGAGCCAAGAGGAAGATGCGCATAATGACATCACATGGGAGGAAGATGGAGATCAGGATATTGAGGAAGAAGACAATGATCATCAAGAATCACCACACTTTATTGAAGAAGATGATCAAGTGCTTTTAGGTGAACATACGATGCTAGAGTACAATGATGATATAGGAGATCAAATTGGTATAGAGTTGGAGATAGACTTGTTTGGCGCCTTAGACTTGGCTCAAGATGAAACAGTTGATGTAAATGCTCTTAATTGACTTTTTTCATCTCAAACTTGGACATGAATATATGAGCTTCAAATGCTTGATGTACATCCTCTCATATTTTTATTCTCTATGAGATCAAAGATGTGTGAAAAATTAAAAAATTTTGTCATTGGAAAAAACTAACTTTTAAGGCCTATATGAAAAAAAAACCTCTCTGAAAAACGTCGCTATAAAATAGTATATCAGTGTCGCTATATAGCAACATTGATAAGTTGCTATATAGCGACCCTTGTAATAGTCACTATATAGCGATGTTTGCCTAACGTCGCTATATAGCAACGCTTTATGGGACCCGCTTTTCATATCGACAATTAGCGCCCCGCACATGCTAAACGTCAGTACGTAAATGTCGCAATAGGATCCGTGTGTAGTAGTGGCTCAAAGTTTTGTGCTTTTTTCCCTATTAAAGAGAGGAAACATATAATTTTTAGAAAACTAGTTAGTTGGAGGAGGAGTTTGGAGAAGCAACATACCAAAGGAATAGAGAGAGGGGAAAAGGAAAAGACTATTAATAAGGACAAAGCATGAAAACAAGAGGTAGAGAGCTTTCATACTCCTCTCTTTCATGATTTTTTTTTCATGTATTGTTTCTTCCTTGAGAGAAAGAAAAGGAATGGAGGAGAGAAACTTAAGAGAAATGAAGGGAAGGTAGAGGAGAGGGGGAAATAAATACAAAGAAATTTTAAAAAACTTGAAATAGAAGTAAATCCTTATTCCATAATTTTTTGGTCACATTCCAAGTTTGGAATGTTTTCTACAACTTGAAGACAAAGTTTGCCAAATGCATTGATCAATTCATAACTTATGGGTCATGCAAGATACCTATATATAGAAAATTCCCTCAATCCCACCAAAAATTGCTACACCCAAGCGAACAATGACCCATTTGGATATATACAATAACAAAATCCAAAGGATCCCTATGGTGCATTGTTTTGTGAACATCCAAGGAACAACTTTTGAAGAGGTGGGACAAGTTAAGGAGATGGAGGATACCAAAGTTGAGAAGGATAACCTTCCTTATCTCAAATGTCATTCATGGGGTGGCTATGTGTATCAGTTGGATCCTGCTTGTTTTGATCATGAGAGGATGAATGCTATTGGCGAGGACACGATTATAACTAGGGGTTGTAATATTGAGCTAGAAAATTATACCAACCAGCAGATATTAGAAGGCATTGATTTCGTAACAAAATATAAAGCAATATAATAAAAAGAAAAGAAAAGTTTTTTAAAGAACCAAGAAAAATGATGTTGAGGGATCAAGCTCTCAAGTGTCTCATAGCACAATGAAAGAGAAGGCTATAGAGACCGGTGAGGAGGAAACAATAGGTGAGAAGGCAAAAAGGTCAGATGGAACAACAAACCTTGGGGTTAAACTAGATGTAGAAGCTAAAAATAAAGAGAAATTCAGGAGGAAAACAAGGAGGTGCCACAACAAGCACTGCTGGAATAGGTTGTGGAGGTGATGAAACTGCAGGGAATGGTGGGACATGGGTCAGATGAGATGGTGAGAAGTCATCTCAAGCAACCATCATACCGTATAAAGAGGTTTTAAAATGAGGTTAAGAGGAGGACTTGAGGCTATGACTTGAGGCTAAGGGGAGGTTGAGAGGAGGAACCTAAGAGGAGGTTGAGGAGAGGAATAGGTTCAAAGACATAGGTTGAGGACAAGAAATAGTTGAGAGGAGGAAGAGGTTGAGAGAAAGCTTGTGAGTGAATGGGAATCATTTGGGAGGACTCCTAGGAGGTGTTTTGGGAGATGGGGACACTTTTAGAAAAAAAAACTTAAAGAGAAAATTCCACGATTTTCAGGTTCACAAAGACAGGGAGAGGGTAGGGGGGACTAGGTAAAAGCCAAGGGGGGAGTAAATGCCCCAGGTAGTGGGGTGGGGCATGTGGAAGCCTAGTGGGGACCAAGGAAGGTCTCTCCACAAATGAGGGGCCAGTGTGGAATCCTCCATCTTTTTCTCTATTAAGGATAGCTTTGGGGGAGGACGATTGTGGAATTCTAGATCATTAGATTAGATGATCTCAATTTGGACCATTGGATGATTTTGTTACACACATGGTAGTTTCCATGCAAAGCTATTAGATTGGCATGTCCATTTGACATTCATCATGCATTATAACTCATCTCTATTCATCCATTGATCCTTACCATCACGTCGTCGCTCGCATTTGGGCTGACTCCATTGAAAAGAACTCGGGGGGGTCACTATGTATAAACCCTCTATATCACGTGCGTTCAAGGCCTATTTCTAAAATACCTTATCTGTAAATTTTTCATTAATAAAATGTACCCCTTTTCTATACAAACCTGTAAATTTTTTTCAAAACTATTTTAAATAGTCCCTTACGTATATTTATTTCTGTAAATTTTAGAAATAAAAAATATCCTTCTGTTGAACTCACGTGATATAGTTACATATGATGAGTGACCCCCCTGAGGAAAAGAAGGTGCTTTTCCCACTGGGTTCAATTTGGTTTTGTGGGTTGATGCCATTACACTTTGTGTTTTTTAACTCTGTTGGTGAGATCCTACGGTGAGAAAATTGCATTTCAAAGACCTCCAAGGCTTGATATGAACCATGTTTATTTTCTCTCTTTCCAGGTCATTAATGCATTAATGCTCTCCCTGATTAGACCAACGAGGCAAGAGCAAAATTTTGCACTGCAACAGTGCAAGGAGCATCTTACTACGTTGGAAGGAGCTTTTGAAACAATGCAAAGCACAGTCACTACTTTGAAAGAGCGAGCGTGGGTCATTTTACGGCTTGGTATGATGCCTTCGACAAGGAGGCAAAATGCAGTTTGAGCAAGGTGTATCTGGAAGGATCAAAGCAATGTGGTGATCAGCATTTTGTATCAATGGATGGGAAATACCACAGTTTCAATTGATCGGAGAAATTAAGAGTAGATTTTTGAGTTCTCTCTACTTTGGCAATGCGCTCCCTTTGAGGGAAGGTAGAAGCATGAATTTAGTTGCATTTCCACATCTACAAAATGTCCTTAGAAAAGAAACATAGGTTAATAACATCTAATTCACATTGTCATGGGAACTAAATGAGATAGGAGAGGCACTGTCCCAAGCTAGAAGCAACAGTGTTACATGTGATGGCTGCATTGACAGGGAGCGAGAGAGACGAAAGCCACTAGGAGAGAAAATATTTTAACTTGAATTCTTCAACACAATCCAATAACTTAATTTGTTTATGATATTGGGGAATCTACAGCTAGACAACCTAAGGAGTATCATTTAGTTTGATTGGGGCACGAACATCGCAATAGTAATTAAACTTTATTCTACTTGTGTAAAAGAAAATATAGCTGTTCAAACTTGGACTCTAAATACCTACATAAGTACAAAAAATTTGAGATCAATCATCTCTTGCAAATCATTTTCTGCCTAAGGACGGGTTCGTATCAGCATCAAACGGCTTGACAAAATCTCACCTATGGAAGCCACAACTGTGTAATTGTCAGCATCCCAATGTGGATAGGGAAAAAATTAGGGGCAAATTTTAGCCCAAGGGCTAATTTAGAGGCTTTCCCAAGTTGGTTGGGCTAATATCTAGAGGTTTAAATTTGATAAATTAGCCCAAAAATAAAGGTGGGCTATTATTTAGAGCCTCAAATTTGATAAATTTTCCCTAAAAGTGGTGGCAGGGCTAATGTTTATAGCTCTATATAGAGAGCAATTCACCCATTGGCCTACACTATCATAATCTTATTCCATCCTTATTTTTTACCGTGAATGTGGATTGTGACCTTCAATAATTGTCCACAGCATGAGCACAGCATATACTAGATGCTATTGAAATCGAAAGTGGTTGGAAATTTTACAGGGATTGATGGAAGGGTGAAAAGAAGAACCATATTTTCCTCAGCACATTTATGTGTTCTAAAGTTTAGACCTTTAGGAAACCAGGATCGGCAACTCTGGCTATGTAGGAACTATTTGTAGAAAGCATATCATTAACGTAAGTGTGATTAGGAGAAAATGAATAAGATGAGCATGTAAAAACATATGTGACAGGTATAACTACAGGAGGCCACATCACGAGAAGATTTTACAAAATCTCTCTTCCCTAGCGTGCCACCTATTTTATACTAGTTATTTTAATGCCCAAGCCTTCCCATTGGATGGTTTGCTAATCACAATTCTTAAGGGCCTAATCCAAGAGGCCCTCTTTGGGTCCAAGATACCCCTAATGAATATTACTGCCATAAGTAATGAAGTTATAAGCGATTATCTCAAAGGAGCCCTAGATTTTAAGTATGACAATGAAGGTACAAACCAAAGAATTTATTCCAATAAATAACCAAGTCACACTCTATGCATACTAGATAATTTACTAATATTCTTACAAATGGAAGCATAGTATATGACTATAATTATTAATTTTTTATTTCAAAATTTCTTGTAATATACTACTAAGCCAGAGACCTAACTCTAGGCTTGCATTTATGGAGTACAAAAGAATTTGATTGGGTTACAACAAAGCCACCCATGCCAACCATTCTAAAAGTAATCACGTTAATATTAGGATCGGAATCAATGTGCATGCCATGATGCAAATCAGCTAGGTCATGAATGGATAGTATAAAGAGATACTAGTAGCAGGTTCATAATAATCCTCCATATTAATAAGAGAAACGAGGCCACCATGTTGGTTAAACAATAGCATAGATGATTAGTAAAAGCACAACTCTGTCTCTCTAAAAGAGATGGAAAGTTTTATGTAGATCACAATGCCATTATTCTAACGCAATTTAGGGAGAAGAATTTTGTGACACTATACATATTTCACAAAGTTCTTTGTGTTACATATAGACGATACACACACACACACACACATGTATGTGTGTGGGTGTGTTTAAAATAAAAAACCTATTAACAACGCGGTACACGAAACTCAGATAAGGGTGGATAAAAAATTATCTATATCTGGTTGTTCATAAAACCAAAATTTGGTACAAAAGTGTAACAAATAGTAATGCTGGTGTAGTCCTGACAAGCATCTCATTTACTAAGAGGAGAATCTGTATATCTGCCACCATCCAATAAGAAAACATAGTAAGAACCAGGTTCACTTTAATTGGGAAGACAGGTGTCATAGACACTCCTTCCTTGTTATCGGGGTCACAATAAATTAGAAGCTTAGTCATAAATTTAACCCGCACAAAGTAAAATATTGAGTGTAAAAGATGGGTTATTCTAGGTGTGGATTGAGTTGAGTGGAATAGAAAGGATTTTGAAATTTAATAAAGCTTACTCAAAAGAAAAGAAACGAGGGGTGAAGGATGTAAAAAGGACCTAACTAAGAGTTTAAAATAAGCGAGAAGGACTAACTAAATTAAGGGGAGAAGGCCTTTTTAACTAAGGCAATGGGAAGGAGTGATAGATGGTATTTTAGGGAGAGAGGAGGATGAGAAAGAGAGAGAGAGTTTAGGGGAGGATAAGAAACAAGGGATAACTAGAAGAGAGAGATAGAGAGAGAGAGAGAGAGAGAGAGGCATATAGATGGATAAGAGGGGGGTTTGTGAGTAAACTAGAGTATTAAATAACTAAGCTAAGGATGGGGGGGTAATTAAAATTTTAAGGTAAAGAAAGGGTTAAAATTAAGACTAGTGATGTAATTTCACTTCAATGGTGGGTTTTGAAGGAAAAAAAAACTTAGACGAGCAATTAGGCATATTAAAGATTTAGAAGAGGAGGGAGGGGGGGGGGAACAAGGGGAAAAAAAAGAAATAAATACCTACACAGAAATAAACAGATAGAATTAAAAAAGGGGGAAGAGTTTAAATAAAACCAAAAAAAGGCGGGAGGGGGGAGGTTTAATTGAAAGGTAAAGAGTTTTTAATGACCTGAGAGTGACGAGTCCATTGATAGTCGACGGTTTGGAGGAAAAAGTTGATGTGGACTTTCTCGCACGAGCAATGTCAGCCTCACCGGTCAAAGGACCTAGGTATCGGTACTGTAGTATAGGTTCTGGTCTTTGGAAGAGGCAGCCCATTAAAGAAAGCAGCAAGGGGGTAGACTTGTAGCCTGAGGCACCAACTTATATGTAATATGTTACTACCCTCATCCAAAATCTAGGGTACGGGGGGACAAGGTCCATATATGATATGCACAGATTTCCTTAAAATTTTTTAATATGCAAGGGAAAAATATGAAAATTTCATGTCCCCCCTCCCAGAAAATATAAGGTAAATACCTTGAAAAATATGCAAGATTTTAAGATTTGTACATATTTTTCATAATATGTGAGGCCCAAGGGGGGGGGTCTTTTTGATGAGGGGGGGTAAAACAAAAAATATATAAAAATGTTAAAACCCGTCTCCTTTCAAATTAATGTAACTTTTTCATATGATACGCAAATTTCAAGGTGTAAAGACATATTTGAAGCTCTTTTAGTGCAGAACACAACCATGTAAATTTGAATAATTCCTATTGATGGCATATTGTTAAATTCATCTCATACTCAAGATTTTGATAGGTTTTCTTATTAAAAGGAGTTGGTGCCCCAAGACTTGTAGAGGTTAATGGCTTATCATAGAGCGAACAGTACAAGGAGACTTACAGCAATCTGCACGCGGGCTGCACTGTGCCATTGCGAGGACTACTAGTAATGAAGGGCACGAGCAGATCATAGGCTAGGGAGGCAAGGAGTGCAGCGGGGTGGAGGGCACTAGGGGTTTGGAAAATATCGTAAGTTATGGAGGTAGATAAATTGCATGAGCAGGCAGTAAGGTTGCCTAGACTGAAGGAAGACTACAACGATGTAGATAGGAGATGGGAAGTAGGGTCCTTTAAATAGGGGAAGAGGGGGGGTCAGTTGGGGGAGTCTGGATAGATAGTGCAGGTTTATGGAGAAGCATGCTAGCGGGAAGGTCGAGACAGCCCAAAGTTGGTGGGTGGGTAAAGAGTGGTGGGAGGGGGTCCTTTACTTACTGTATTGTAGATATTATAATTGTTTTAAACTTCAAATAACTACATACCATTATTTCGTAAGTAGATCTTTAGAAAACTAAGGAGAGTTTTAGAAAAATATATTTAAGATGAAAAAATTAAAATAGGAAAGTATGAGGGGAAAATAGGAAAATGATAAAATAATAGACTAGGAAAGAATGAGGGATAATAAGAATAGGTAAAAATAGAGGAATTTTAGAAAAAATGAGGAGAAATTTGCGGAGAAATAGGAAATAATTAGGGAAATTTTTGGAAAAAAATAGAAATAATTATGAAATAATTAGAGAGAAATAGAAAAGACTTAAAAATTTTTTGTAACATTTTTTAGAAAGGTGAATTATTAATAAAAAGTCGAGAAAATTAGAAAGGAAATTAGAAAAATTGTAATGAAATGAGCATAAGAAAAAATTAAAGGAAAAAAGAAAAATACATAGAAAAAGTTTAAGAATTCAAATTTTCTTTTAAGAATTAGGGACAATGTGTCTGTGTGGGAGAAATGTAAGAAGTGTGTTTAGATTAAAAAGTCCCATCAATAATTGAGCCATACAATTAATTCCATCAATTGGATTAATATTTTAAAAAAGAAAAACATACAAGGAAAAAATGTTTGAGACATCTAAGTTGAAAAATGTGACTAGAGTTTGTAAAAAATTCGATCAAAATTTAATAATGTTGAGTTTGACAAATATAATATTGAAAAAAGATGTCAAATGCTCAAGAAGTCCTAGTTCCGAGGTCAGGGTCCACTTACCTATCACCATCCAAACAAACTAGGTGTTAGAACATCATAGTTAGGTTTGGGTAGACAGAAACTGCCTATTTTCCCCGGCTTGTTATTGCTCTACCTAGGAATATAGACAACTATGTGGATTCTTAAGTGAAGTTTAAGTCACAAGTGGAGTAAGGAGCAAATGAGTGCATGGGTTAAGAAGGGATTAGAGGACGTATGGGGCAATTAGCGGGCTTGGTATGTGGGGTGGTGAAAAAGAAAGTGTAAAGGGAAGATTTCACGGGGTACATAAAAGCATAATTTGTAGTTAGGGAAGTATTCATGTGTGTGTATGTGTGTGTGTTTTTGTGGAAAGAAATAAGTGTTTGTGTGTGTGAGATACATTTATAACTCAAATTTATTGTGTGTGTGTGTGTGTGTGTGTGTGGCCTACCCCCAACCAAGAGGGTAGGACCACATAGTGGGGAGTAAGACCACCATGTGGAACTTACTCCCCACCTATTGATAATAGGTGAATAAAAGTGTATATTCTGTATGATAAGTGTCAAAATGAAAAAATAATGCCAATAGTGAATGCGTAAACCACTTTTGCAAAATAGAAATAAAAGTTAGTAAAAAATAAGGTGGATCACAACATGACTAGGGATTACCCATGCTAAAAAGTTATCCAATGGATGTGAATTAGTTGTATGGCACTAGCCCACCGACCAAAGGCTAGTTAGGAAATCAAAGTGTGTGTTTAGCTTAAAAAGTCCCATCAATAATTGAGCCATACAATTAATTCTATCAATTGGATAAAAAGTTAAAAAAAGGAAAACATATAAGGAAAAAATGTTTGGGACATTTAAGTTGAAAAATGTAACTAGAGTTTGCAAAAATTTCGATCAAAATAAAGAATTTTTTAGTAATATTGAGTTTGACAAACATAATATTAAAAAAAGATGTCGAATCCTCGGGAGTCCAAGTTCCGAGGTTGAGGTCCACTTACCTACCACCATCCAAACAAACTAGGTGTTAGAACATCATAGTTACATTTGGGTAGATAGGTAATGCCTATTTTTCCCGACTTGTTATCGATTTACCTAGGAATATAGACAACCATATAGATTCTTAAGTGAAGTTTAAGTTTGGTATGTGGGGTGGTCAAAAAGAAAGTGTAAAGGGAAGATTTCATGGGGTACATAAAAGATACATTTACAAATCAAATTTATTGTGTGTGTGTGTGTGTGTGTGTATGTAAGTAAGTATGTATGTATGTGATGGTGTGCATTTATTAGATATTAGATGCAGTGGCATTCTCTATATCGTATTAGAGCTATACATAGCTCCAATAAGCTATACTATGATATAAATGTTGGTACAAAATGTCGACCAATCATCTAGTATTCTAACATACAATGATGTTTTCATCAATGTAAATATTGATAGAGATACCAATGGCAATATAACCAAATGAAAAATCCAACCATACTTTTCCAATAGTTTGGTAATTTTTGCAATACCCCCACTTGGAGTTTATTGAGATCTCTCATGCTCTCCAGAGACATTTCTACTAAAGTCTAACAATTTTAATAAATTAGATATATGAGAAATGTAAAAGTGAAAACGCATAGATTTTTCA
This sequence comes from Dipteris shenzhenensis, assembly GCF_047967505.1. Classification (NCBI taxonomy): domain Eukaryota; kingdom Viridiplantae; phylum Streptophyta; class Polypodiopsida; order Gleicheniales; family Dipteridaceae; genus Dipteris; species Dipteris shenzhenensis. The sequence goes on from NC_141620.1 coordinate 36,607,793, forward strand.
CCTCAATCCTTATAGGGCATCAAGATTAAATGGTTCACCTTAAATGTTTATATGTTGGAAAGCTCACATGGTAATGTAATACTTTATCAAAGAATCGATTTATTTCTTATAGTACATCACTCCACATATTTTCTATTTATCTTCCATATTTACTAGTAATTAGGTGATGGAATAATGTCTTTTGTTTCCTAGCTAAATGCTTCATTTTCTACATAGGTATTAGGATTCTCTCCCTTGTTCCTATGTGACTACCTCGAATTGTAGAGAACAATGCATTATATAATACTAATATATCTCCGGAGTTCTTTATGTAGGATGTCATGGAAAGTTCCTATGAGCTCTTAATTTTTTTCGCCAGTTCTCGATGTATCCTAAAATCAAAACGTGCAAGCATGCCTTGACGGTAATCTCCAAGTCTTCGTCTTCTTGTCTTCTTAATTGTTCTCCATAATTTGTCTGATACTTCATCCTTTCAGCTGCGATTTAAGGTTCATACCGAAAGCACTCTCCCGAACTCCTAAGGCTTTGTATAATTAGATATTGCATGCTGTCCGGATTTGAGCATATTTCCCGCTACCAGCTGGCTTGGCTAGTTGCGGAGATCGACTCTTCGCAGCCTCGGAGGCTCACGCTTGTCCGTTACCAGCTGGCTTGTCGAGTTGGGAAGATCGAACTGGAGCGGCAATTCGCAGCTTCGGAGGCTCATGCTTGTCCTCTGATCGCAGCTTGCCCTTGCATTCTACAAGCCAATGTTTAGTGGCGGGCACTGAGCCAACGAGCCATTTGCGGTCGATTTTATGAGCAGATTGTCCATGACCGTTAATGCTCTTTCGGAGCAGTTTGAGCTTTATGCTTCGTTAAAAGCCTTCCCTCCGGCTGTCTAAAGATGTCGAACGTTATTATTAGTATGGAGGGTGAATCTGGCTCAAAGCGTTTAAAAGGCGGATGGAAAACTATGCCCTTCATACTTGGTATGTCTAAACATCTCCCAGAGTTTCGCAATAGCTTGTGGCTCTGCTTCTACATGATAGCTAGCTAATGCGTTCTTCAAACTCTTGCCAAATTATACGAAAGGTCATTGTAATGGTGTAGCTGATGAAACTGTTGTGGAGGTCGCAGGTAGCGAAATCTGCGAGAGAATGGGGTCCTTCAGCATTTTGTTTAATCTCGTTCCGTACTTAAACTTAAAGTACCACATGACCTATGTGAGAGCAAGTTACATTGTCAACGCAGTCTCAGGTACCTGCAGCCTGACGCCGCTGGTGGGAGCATATCTAGCTGACTCTCATCTTGGACGTTACTACACAATCGTCGGTTGTTCATTTTTCACTCTAGTGGTAATCATCTTGCAATTAAACCAAAGGCATTGTTTGCAAAGCGTTCAAACTTCAGATGTTAAAATGGCTACCTAAGCTATGGTTGGAGTCCATCTGAAGTACTGATTCACATGAAGCACGATTCTTGTGCCTTTAATCCCTACGTCCAGAACTTTCAAATTCGCTTGCGTTGACGGTGCAGGGCCTCATACTTTTAACCATCTCGGGATTCGCGAAGAGACTGCAACCTACAACATGCACGCCGCCTTCACCGGAACTAATTTATGAATGCCCACAAGCAAGCACCAGCCAACTATTATTCCTTCTATCAGGATTCGGTTTCATTGCGATCGGTTCTGGGGGTTTACGTTCCTGTACATATGCTTTCGGTGCAGATCAGTTCAAGGGCTCAAGCCCAGAAATGAAAAGGACTCGACAGAAATTTTTCAACTGGTTCTACTTTTTCAGTTGCGTCTCTATTCTCATCGGGCTGACGTTAATTGTGTACATCCAAAATGATATTAGTTGGGGAGTTGGGTACTTCATTCTAACTATAGCCATGCTGGTATCGATCTTTTTATTGATCGGTGGAGCACGCCTCTATAAGCATGCTCCTGTCAATGGAAGCGCCTATACGGGCTTGGCACAAGTTCTCGTCGCGGCTTTTAGGAAGAGAAATCTCCAGTTGCCGTCAGATCCCAGTGAACTTCACGAAATTGTCAACAAGGACGAAGACTCAAGGCTTAAGCACACGGATCAAATCAGGTCAGCTTCGCACAGTGAACGTCAGTAATGAAAATGCAGGCCGGCCTTTCAATAGCGCATTAGTAATTAGTTATTTTCTAACGTTAGAACCTCAGCTCCTGTGCTGAATTTAACCTGATGAATTTGAAACATTTTGATTCTTTTTGTCATAAAAATCGTCTTGATTCTTGCCTTCAGGTTTCTAGACAAGGCAGCCATCATGTCACCGGCTAGTGATGAATATGTGGAATTAGGCCCCAACAGCATGAAATCTACAAGCCCATGGCGCCTGTGCACGGTGCACGACGTAGAACAATGCAAATCGGTGCTGAACCTGATTCCCATCTGGGCATGTCTGATCCCCGTCTCAGCAGTCCAATCCCAGCTGGGGATATTCGGGGTGAGCCAAGCGATCAACATGGACCTAAAGGTGGGGAACTTCCCAGTGGCACCGGCATCAATCCCGGTGGTATCGATAATGACGTTCATACTGGCAATACCTTTTTACGATTTGGTGGTGGTGCCGGCAGCGAGGAGGGTGACGAAGGATCCGAGGGGGCTGAGTCTATTGAGGAGGGTGGGGGCAGGTGTTGTAGGGATAGTATTGACGATGGTGGTGGCAGGGGAGGTGGAGAGGAGGAGGAGGGAGGCTATTATGGGAGAAGCTCGGAAGCAGCTATCAGTGCTATGGCTATTACCACAGTGTGGGATGATCGGGGTGGCGGAGACGTTGCTGGCGATAGGCCAATTTGAATTATATTATGAACAATTGCCGGCCGGTATGAGAAGCTTTACTGGAGCTCTCTTTTGGAGTTCTTCTGCGATAGGTAGCTATTTAGGTGATGGTCTTGTTGCCCTCGTTCAAGCTAGTGGTTCTCAGTGGCTCCCCCAAAATCTCAACCAGGGCCGCTTGGACCTCTTCTACTTCCTCGGGGCTGTCCTTGCCTCTTCCAGTTTTATTGTCTTCCTCTTCGTCGCCCACGGCTACCGCTACGTCTCCCACCCCGACCGCCCCTCGACCCCTCCTATCTCCCCTAAGCCCTTCCCACTTGCCCCTATCGTCGAACCTCCACAGTTGCATCTGGTGGCAGAGCCAACCCCTACCCCCATCGTCTCCCCCCCACAGCCCTCCCCGCATCATTCCCCCCCTACAGTCAACCCTTCGGAAGTTCATGCTGCAGTACCCCAGCCCCCTTCGATGGCATCACCATCACCCGTCCACCAAGTATAGCGAATATACATGCATCTACACGCATCCCTTCTTCCGTCTATACTCCTTGTCCACCGTCCTCCATCAATGTAGCTCACCCATTGCCGCTCACGCATAAACAATGTCTCGCAATTCCATAGTCCCCTCTCCTCTCGTTAGAATTCCCTCATGGATCCCACCCGTCCTTCCTCGCAGTTCCTCAAGCCTTTGTTGTGCACTATTGACACTTTGCTCCCCAGCATGTATCTCCCGTATAATAGACACTTAAGTACTCATATTCCACCGAGTTCTTCAATGCTATAATACTACTAGCACACTCCACACCTAAGCCAAGTAAAAATCCCATTATTATAAGCTATGTATAATCCCCCCTATTTAGTGCTACATATGTACATATGTGTCTTTCTCTTTCGATGCTTTCACATGCACTTAGAGTTATTTTGTGTCTCAAATGAGAGACCATTTGAAAGGTTTATGGCACAAGGAAACCATCAATATCTTAGTCATTATCCTTGGCATTATATATGTCAATGGTACCAACTTTTATATGGATGAATATGACAATATTATTAGCAATGTGAGTTCCAATGCAAATACTAACATATTTATCGATGAATAAGAGAACATTACTTTCAATGTGTTTTCCAATACAAATATCAACATATATACTGCCCTGGTTACTCTTAGAAAATTTACAACAAGTTGTTTCCTAAAATCATTTTGCCCAAGCTTTTTTATCATTTGAAGGATCAAAACAACAAGCATATCCACACCCAAAACATGATTAAAATACCTTCATATACTTATGATTGTATTAATAAATGAATTGTCATAATATAACGATATGTCATATGGCAAAGAATAGAAACCCCTCTTAGAACAAAATGATTATGAGGAAGTATTTGCATCAAGGGATGCATCAACTAAGTTTATTGCATTGTACATGTATACTTATAGCTCTATCTCCAAATTACCTATATCTTTGGGATCTATACTAGCTAAAACTTGATCTTATGGCAGTAGTAATGATGATCAATAAGGTGCACTAGTAGATGCACTATATGTGGTTTCCTCAGAACATGATGAATTGGGATCCTACACCATGTGATGTGTCAACCAGAAGCATTGACATCTTTAGATCCAAATCTCTATCTTCAAAAGCAGTTCACTTTTGGGACTAAATTACATACCAATATCTTCGATTGGGATAATTCAAATGAAAGATTACCTATGTTTAATTTAAAAACTCCCATTATAAGATATTATACCTACTTATATATATATAAGAAATGCTTAAAAGAAAGAGCATGAGCTTACTTCACGTATACGTACCTATTCAGATTATTCCAGAAGTATACAAATATCACTTTTATTTGTCTAGAGTTTGGTGGAGCCTGTGGAAAGAAAACCACTACCATCTTTTGTCATTGTAGCATTGGGACCATTGTAAAGTACATCCCATCCAAAATGAATACACTAAATAGTCTCTATCTAATTTCTAAGATAAAGGAGTACTTCTGCAAGACGTTGTGCCCCCATCATTCAAAGCTCATCAAAGGCCTTCAATGCCCGTCAATGGGAGAGGGAGAGAAGAAGAGGGATGAAGCAATGTTATGGGGGGACTAAAATGGAAAGAGGAGAAGAGGATGTGGTAGTGGAAACCTGAGAAGAGGGAAAATAGGAAGGAGAAGGAGGGGGGCAAAGGAAAAGGGTATGAACATCAATAAGAGGTGAGTGTGGAGAACAAAGGAGGACGAGGAGGCATGATGGTATTGACAAAAAGGAGAGAGAGTCATTGAAAATATGGGGATATATTAGAGCATGGTGGCTATACAAGAATGAGCATGACCCCATCAAGCGATAGTCCCTCCTTTTTATAACCAAAGGAAGGGGGATCCCCTCATAAATGCCTCCTCCCACATGCATGGTTGGGTGGAGACCTTCTCGCATGTGGGTTTGGCGGTGCACATCGTCAATAGCATGTGACAATTTCTCCCCTTAAAAATTAAACCTTCTTATCCTTAGTCTAAGAGGCCTGATGGCTCCATCTCAATATTATATTGCCTAGGAGGACAAGTGGAGGGCTAGCACATGGATGCTTTGCCACCTCATCCTACTTTTCCTTTATGAAAATAGTATCCCTTGGACTATTCCACATGGGTCTAGCCCACATAGATGGGAAAGTTTAAGATGCCCTACAAGAGACCGACACAAGAGTTGCTCCCAAGAAAGTGATTCTATTCATAGATCATAGGCATAAATGTAGTTGAGGACTAGGCTGAGTTAGGACAAGCTATATATAGCTCTAACACCCCAAGGCCCTCTAGCTACAGATGAAAAAACCCTTAGGGAGTACAAGGGAAAAAACCTGAGCCACTATATATATCTATGTGAAAATATATATATACAAATGATGGCCATATGCCATTTTGAATGATACATTGTAATGCTGGATGATACAGTGCAAATTGCATGTGGATAGTAGAAGGGCATAAGACAAGCACTTGTCCATAGGACAGTGCAAAGTATAAGCACTAGGTTTAGTGAATGATACAGTGAAAAGTATGTGTGCAAAATAGAAAAATATTCTTGGAAATCTCAACTTGTTTGACATAGTGATGATGCATAATTAGGGCTTGAGATCTTCAAGTTTGATGTTTGAGCTCTTCATCTAAATAGTAGAGCTTGTTGTCTCCAAGTTCAATCTGGTCAAACCTACTCAAACCTTCATAATCATGCCTTCATATTGTTTTGCATAATTCATCCACATAAAATGACCTATTTTATGCAATGTATATGAACATAGCAAATATTCAAGTGTCTGTTTCTATTGTACCAAGGATGAATGTATGAGCAAATTGCTTCGGTCACTCGAAAGATGAGTATGGAGGGATGATTTGAGATGTCCAGAAAGCCAGGGTTGAAATGTCTCTTGGATAGTGTCAGAAAGCCATAGCAACACAATAGGAAGGCCCATAAAGTTCCCACAAATCAAGAAGCAATAATCCAAAAACACAACAAGCTGCATTCAGGCATCCTAAAGTATCAGATTTGATATGTCCATAAAGCCAGGGCTGAAATGTCGCTTGTGTAGTATAAGAAAGCCATAGCAGTACTTTTGGATGTCCAGATGCTCATTATGTTTCTAGATTATTGGTTCTTGATTTACAGGATCATTATGAGCCTTTTTGTGAAACTGTCAATAAAACTTTACAAGACAGAGACGAGGGCATGATTTCACGATCAACCTTGTACAAAATTTGGCGTAGAGATTTTGGCCATGTCAAGACACCATCAAAGCAAAGGATGTCAAAATGTAAGACGTGTGATGAATTAAAAAATGCCATTGAACATAGTAAATGTGAGCAGTAGCGAGGAAGATATATTCAATGGCGATCAATCCATTTATGTCATGTGCAGGTCAAAAGTTGTATGCTTCTTGGAGAGAGGAAGCTATTTCACATGTCGATAAGTCCATGTGCATCACCATTGATTGCATGAACTAGAATACAACCACTTTGCCACGATATAGACGTATCCCACTAGCACTGGAGGGCAAACGTGGACTAAAAAAACACTTGTGTGGAGTATTAGTACATGGATACCGAATCTTTTGTGATGTATGGATTGATAGTTTGCATGACCATGATAGTAACCAAGTTGTTACATCAATCATGAAAGAAATAAGAAAGGTTAGAGATGCTCACGGATGTTTGCCTAACACATTGCGAATACAAGCTGATAATTGTTGGAGAGAGAACAAGAATAAATATATATTTGCTTTATGCTCTATGCTGGTTGGTTTGAAAATATTTGAAGAAGTGGAAGTTGGCTTTCTTCTTGTCGGCCATACACATGAAGACATAGATCAATTCTTCAGTGTTATCTCTGGTGAGTTGAAGGCAATGGATGTTTTGACAATGGAGGATATGCTATTTCGAATTGGGAAAAAATTTGGAGGTTCTCGCAAGGAAGAATCAGAAGTGGCTATCTTAGAGAGGATGGTAGATTGGAGAGCATTCATAGAGCCACATTTACAAAGAGGAGATGATGCCCTAATAGGACACACAAATCCACACTACTTTTGGTTTCACATGCATAACAATATTCTAGTGATGCAATGGAAGCACTACTCAGTAGATGGAGATCATTTATGGAGCGAGTCATATGCTTTATTACAACGAATAATTCCATTGGAGGAAACTAGATTTGTTCTTGCAAAAAACAAATCTTGCTGAGCAATCAACTAAGAATTTGGAGACAACTAAATCAACTGAAGCACTTATCCAATCTTTAGAAAGACAAGAAAACTTAATGAGCATTGAATACTGTGAATCCTTTTGGTCGGAACAAGCTAGGTCACCAAGTTTTCCTTTGGATATAAATATGTTAGTAGATATGGAGGAAGCAAAGGAATGCCTTTTACCTCAAAAATATTGTGGCAAGAAGGGAGACAAACCCTTACTAGAGTTTATACCATCTAATGAGATTGAAGAGGGTCTATTTGTTGCAGTTTGGGCATGATCCAGGTTCAGATTTGGATGACCAAGGTGGCCCAATTTGGGTTGCAAAGGTTGCTAAGATAAAAAGGGATGACAAGGGAACTCCTATAACATTTACAGCTTTATGGTATGAACCAAAGCCATTGAAAAATCTCCCAAGAAGATATACAATAAAACAACTCTATGAGGGATGCTTGCAAAAGAAACGTGAATGGGTTCCAAATAATGAGGGATTAATAGAGGTGGAAGTCAGTAGCATTATTCATTGCTGGAAATCGAGGACACGAAGTTTTAAAAAGAAGCATGGATACAATGTTGAAAAATGTACCACAATCCCTGATCCAAGTTGTGTCCATATTAAACATCATTTGGCAAGACTTGACACTACTACACACGCATCCTATTGCGACGTTTACGTATGGACGATTAGTGCCCGCTTAGCGTTAATCGTCGGTATAAAAATCGGGTTTCGTAAATCGTCGCTATATAGCGACTTTTGCCAAAAGTCGCTATATAGTGACGTTATTAAAAGTCGCTATATAGCGACACTGAGACAAAATATTATAGCGACGTTTTTACAGAGAGGTTTTTTTTTTTTTTTAGGCCTTAAAAATTAGTTTTTTCCAATGACAATTTTTTAAATTTTCATACATGTTTGAGCTCATAGAGAATAAAAAAATGAGAGCATGTACATCAAGCCTTTGAAGCTCATATATTCATGTCCAAGTTTGAGATTAAAAAAATTAAATAAGAGCATTTACATCAACTGTTTCATCTTGAGCCAAGTCTAAGGCACCAAGCAAGTCTATCTCCAACTCTATACCGAGTTGATTCCTATATTATCATCGTACTCTAGTATCGTACGTTCACCTAAAAGTATTTGATCATCTTCTTCAATAAATCTTAAGTGTGGTGATTGATCTTGATGATTGTTGTCTTCCTCGTCAATATCGTGATCTCCATCCTCCTCCCATGCGATGTCATTATGCGCATCTTCCTCTTGCCTCATATGGTGATCTACATCTTCTTCGCTAGATTCATCAATTGGATCCGGCATTGGTAGTGGCATCTCCATATCCACATCTCGATCTTCAAAAATTTGCTTACTTCGTGGTGCAACTTGGATCACGTACCACCATCTTGGATCAGAACGATCCGGATGAAAAACCACCTATATTGAAGATGGGTGCCAAATGTCGTCAATTATATATATATCAATGGACTTTAAAAACGAAAGCTTCGACTAATCAAATCATTAGTATGCACCTGCTCACAGTGCTCGAGAAGAACAAAAGTATCACTTTCATCGGTCCAATGTTTGGTGGAGTCTATTGCAAAGAGACCGCTACTATCTTTTCTCACTATCGCATGGGGACCGTTGTAAGTAGTTCTAAACCATTTTTCATCAAGAATGAAAATAGTAAATCGTTTGAAATCAATTTCATAGATGTCGCGTATGGTTCCACAATAATCCAACTGTGAGGAGAGAAGATTGGTATCTGAAGCACTTGCTCGGCTATCTTGTGTGAAGTTAGCCATGACTCCACAATCATACGTGACTCTCTTTGAATCGATGCGTTCCACGCGAAAATGTCGTCCATATGACCATAATGCACTGTACTTTTTGTACTGTAAAAGAGCATCATTAAAACAATGAAGATGCATCTATTTTATAGCATATATTGCCACAAATAATTACTTAATTACGTCAAGAGATAAGAAACTTACATGCACCATACATCCAGATGATAACTCTCGCTCGTGCTCGTTTATTGTCTCTCCATCACGTTCGGCTTTACGTACAACTAGTTGTAGCCAATCAAGTGACATGTGAGTAGGGAGAAGAGCCAGATCTCGTGGATATGGTTGTGATCGCCTGTACATTACTCTGAATCTCGTCCTTGCATTTATTCTTTCTGCTTTGGCCACTTCATATCTCTCAATCCACTTCTGCATCTCAGGGCTATTGAGGATACAAAACTTATTGAATTTCTCCATTTTCTCTTCGCTCATCTTTCTTTCAATCCCTTTTCCTTGGGGGACCTCGCCAATGATGCGATCATCATCCTTGTTGTGCCAAGCTTGCGGCATATCAGGATCCGTGGATGCAAGAAACTCTGTGATATATACTAATGACTCTTGCACAAGCCATCCCTCTACCATGCTTGCTTCTGGTCTTGCTCTTTGTCTTACAAACCCCTTTAAAGTTTTCATAAACCGCTCGAGAAAAAACATCCATCGATTATGAACGGTACCTGCTATAGCCACCTCATCAACTATGTGCACAAGCAAGTGGACTTGAGTTGTCATAATGCTTGAGGGAAAGTGCTTCTCAAGCAAGCATACGGCTTCGATGGATTCCACCCTAGCCTTCTCGATGCTCGATATAGAGAGAGGAACCTTGTAGGTTGGATATGTCAATGTAATTTTTAATTTAATTCAGAGGACTTTGATCTTCCACTACATCACCTTGTAAATTTTCATTTTCTTTGTTTATCTTGCCTTTGGAGCCACCTTTTAGGTTGGCTATGTCAATGAAATTTTTGAGTTCATATCATTAAATCATCTTGAAATAATTTGATGCATTACATGAGAAAATATATATTTTGAAGAGGAATCTAAAGTTTTCATTTTCTATGTTTTCTTAATCATGGAGGTTGGCTATGTCCATGTATCTTTTATTTTCATTTTTAGGTTGGCTACTATATCACCTTGTAAAGGATTGATGCACTTCATGATTTCCTATGAAAAAATATAGATTTTGAAGAGGTAGATGGAGTTTGACAACTTTGGCCATTTTGATGTCCATTTTTGGCAAATAAAGGAGGAATTTGACCACGGCACAGAAGGCAAAGTTGGTCAGGACATCATGGGGTGTCCAAGAATGCACAAACCCACCACGGCATGAATTTGGCCATCTAGACACCCTCCAGATGCAAAACCCACCACGGCACGAATTTGGCCATTTGGAGGGTGTCTAGATGGCCAAATTCATGCCGCGGTGGGTTTGTGCATTCTTGGACACCCCATGATGTCCTGACCAACTTTGCCTTCTGCACCATGGTCAAATTCCTCCTACATTTGCTAAAAATGGTCACCAAAATTACCAAACTTTGTTGAGAGTATTATTTTGACTTGGAATATTCATAATATTTTCCTAAATCAATTTTACAAAAATATATATACAAGTATTAGAACGTAATTGCATGGAATATGAAGAGAACAGTAAAATACCTATAACTTTTGTGCTATAACTCCGATTGCAAAATTTTTTAGTTCAAAATCGAGAGTATGAGTAGCTCTATGATATTTGACAGTTTCCTTGAGTGTTCAAATTCAATGTAGAAGACCTTCAAAAATCAGTCACAAGTTGAGGGGTTCATAAATTTGTAATTACTTTGGATACAAATGAAGGAAAAGGGACAAGTTTGCATCTAAAAGGTTCACCTCTCTACACAACAAACTTGGAGGTGGTGTATTCAATACTCTATAATTCAAAGCAACATTACCTTATATTGAATTAACAACACGTTCAAATTTCCAACCATGACTCAATCAAAATTATTGCTTATAACATGGTATCTTGCAAGGAAGAGAATGTGATAAAATGTACATTTTTGTATTATGATCTCTCCATTAAAATACAAAGACTCTTCATAGCCTGTACCTCCTCTTTGCTACCTCTAATACATAGAAAAAAGAGGCTTTTAAAATCCCCAAGTAAGATCCTAATAGTAATACCATTAAGGCTCTCCTCTCAGGGTAGCCACGCACAAAGGTTTTTACACCATTGCCAATGGGATACAATGCAATAGGGGAAGCCATGTGATGTGGATCACAATGATGCACTTCAGTAGTTAAGTAGGCCATTCTAAAAATTGGATGTGGAAGACCACAACGTATCCTCCTGCTCGACTAATATAGTGCACCAATGAGAGATCTCAAATGCCTTCTGCATCAATTCAACAACCATTACATTAGCAAACCTAACAAAGCACGTTACATTAAAAGACCATAAAATATAAATCAATACATAGGATGCTTACCATCATGGCATTGTCTCCTTTAATAATGCAAGCAAGGCAAATAGGTATAAACTGTAAACTTTAGACATGAAAACTTTAGGCATGAAAACTTTATACATATTACCTGAAAACTTTGGACACAAAACCACACAATAAAACCATCAAAATAAAATTCATCAATTCTTTTAATGTCCTCCAAGTCATGAAGAAAACCTATGCAAATTCCAAAATGCCCAACCTACAATTTATGGACAGCTTGTACTAGTCAAACACATTGTTTGATGTTACACGAGGGATAAAATGGACATTTTCATGCATTTCTCTAGATTTTTGCCTGCTATTTCACCATTTCAAGTAAAGTTGAAGGACCATACATTTCATTTTCCATGACTAAAAGGTATTCATGCACATAACTTACAGACAGTCCATTGTCAGTTATATCAAAGATTCCACTACTTCCCACTCCTATGTTAAAATAGGATCTTGTAAAGAAGATAGACAAGGAAGGTACATAGTCTAAGAAATACATCCTTCCTCTTGGGAAGCTTATGTGGACGCTTGGCAAAACCTTCCATGACTATTAGTTAGTCAAATTGTAAGTTCAAGTCATCCAATGCATTTTTCATGTTCTAGAACACACTAGAGCTTACAATATTGTCAGCTTCTATCACTTTCTTCCTAACCATGCCTCTAGAACACACTAGAGCTCACAATATTGCCATCTTTGGCCACTTTGGTCACTTTCTTCCTAACCATGCCTCTACAACACACTAGACCTCACAATATTGCCACCTTGTGTCACTTTCTTCCTGGCCATGGCTCCAAAACACACTAGAGCTCATAGCATTACCACCTTGTGTCACTATGTTCCAGACCATGCCTATTGAGAGAACAATAGCTGTAGGAGAGGAAAGAGCAGTTGTATCCTATATGAGAAGGAAAAAAAAGAGGGAAAAAGATCCTGTAGGAGAGCAAAGAGTTGATGTAGCAGAAGGAAAAGTACCTATAGGAGGGAAAAGAGCATCTGTACCAAAAGGAGAAGCGCCTGCAAAAGGGAAAGAGAACCTGTAGGATTTGGTGGCTAAGCAAGAGGCCATAGAGCAAGAGAGGGCAGATCAAGAGAGGAAAAAGAAGACGGAGGTGGAGCATGAGGGGATAGAGCAAGAGGAGGCATAGAAACAGTGAGAAGAGCAAGAGAGAAAAGACCAACTGTAGGAGGTGCTGCAACCCAAATTTTGAAAAATGGAGGGAGAGAGCAACTGGACAAAAGCAAAGGAGAAGAGAGAGAGGGGGCAGGCCTACAGTAGGCTAGAGGAAAAAATAAATTCGTCCAAAAGGTTCCACAATGGAGGGAGAGGGAAGTTGGACCAGAGCATAGGAGCAGAGAAAGGGGGTAGACCTACAGTAGGCTAGAGGATTAAAAAAATTTGTCCAAAAGGTCCCACAATGGAGGGAGAGGGCAGTTGTGGACTAGAGGAGAGGAGCAAAGAAAGGGGGTAGACTTGCAGTAGGCTACAAGACAAAAGAAATTCGTCCAAAAGGTCCCACAATGGAGGGAGAGGGCACTTGGACTAGAGCAGAGGAGTAGAGAAAGAGGGAGCAGCAGACCTGCAACACACCTAAGGAGAAGAGAAATTCGCCCACAAGGGCCCACAAAGACATAAATGAGATTTGGGGATGATCTGAGGTGGGTGTACATGGGGGGTTGGTTAAGCATGGGTTAAGGGGGGGAAGGATGGTTTGGGTGGTCCCCAATGTAAGAGGAATAACCAATAGGGGATCTCTGCATGCCTACCATCCCTCCACTTCAACATACCATTGCCCCACACAAAGGAGCACTCTCATTGGTACACCTCAAATCCCTCTCTAATCCCTTGAAATTAGGAAACACTAATTGGAGGCCCTTTTGAGACCCCATTTCTCCCCTAATGCTCATTTTTTATTTTGTATGATGTATTCAAGAGAAGAAAGCCCAATGACAAGGGTTCAGACAAAGGTGAACTATCAGTTTTGCTAAGGGAAAGGAGAAGGAGGAAAAGAAGTCACCCCAATTGTAGCTCTTTGAATTTCTAGAGAAGTCAAAATGCCAGATGTAGTATCACAAATACCATGAGATGTTCAATAAGGAGATGGATTTGTAGTCTTTTCTAACATGACCCAAGGATTTTCTTGGAGAGGTGTATGAATCCTTCCATAAGCTGACAGTTGAAGGATCAAAAGTTGTCAACAATAAGACTTTTGTACATGTCAAGGACATTGCTACAAATGATAGGATGAGGTATCAAATGCACAAGCTATTTGACACTTTTGAAGACTGCCACAAGGGAATCTGCACTGTACACAAGGGCAATTGTAGGATACTTGAAGAGTCACTTGCATTTGCCATGTATGTACACTATGCTGATGGATTAGTTGAGGACCCAAAGGATTGCGATGAGGAAGAGGAAACAAAAGATAAGTCAGACCTACCAGAAGTGGAAGAGAAGATCAACCCAACATAGGAGGAGCTTGCAGTTGCAGCATTGAACCTAGTGGCCTTAAAAATGAGACCCTAAGAGATGTTGTCATAGTGGATGACATTGAGGCTCAGAGCTCTGACCTCACTATGCCCATTCTTCCCTCATTTAATATTGAGGAAAAAGAGTATGTCTTGCTATATGACATACAGTGCCTGTTTAATTTGAGAGAAGATTATGCAATTGCCCTTATTGCACAATCTTTTAGGGTTGACAAGGAAGCCTAGTAAGGATTGAGGACGATCCTTTGTTAGAGCTGGAGGACAAATTCAATCCTTCGGAAGCATTGTCCATCTGTTTCAAGCAAGCCAAAATGTATGAAGAGGTGGATGAGATAATCTTCCAGGAAACCCAAGCACGAATGAATCTCATAGCAAGCTTGGATATTAATCACAGCACCAAGGGGAAGGAGGAGATGTGTATCTCCTTATTTAATGATGATATACTAGAGAAAGATAAGAATATTGAGGTAAGGAACCTACCTTTCTTGAATTTGGAGTTTAGATATGCAATCTGATGGTCTATTTTAAATCTAAGTGTGTTTTTCACATGGCAATTTTTTCATTGAAGATGACACATTCCTCCTAAGGGCAGCTAGAAGTAGAATTCTTGGGCTTGGTAAACTATCAATTCTTTCTCATCATATCAAAGACCTATCTACTACAAAGATACTGATTTTTACCAAATTGCTCAACAACAACGATGGAGTTGCTCTTACTTATTTTTTTAAGTGTTTGTCAAAAGTTTTAAGTGGTCATCCTATATCGTGGCAAACAGATAAGTCCATTCTGATAGAGAAGCGGTTTGCTTTAGTTATTTTTGGGTGTTATGCTAGAAAGAAAGGCTTAAGAGATGGTTACTTTTTGACATATACTACCTGGGCACTAGCTTGTGGTGTAAAGGATCCCCTTTCCTTGGAAGCTTATGGAAAGCATAAGCTCATAAGGAATCAAAATCCTTCTTTGGTGGCCCTTCCTGACAAAATAGTTGAAGAGCAAACTGTGAGCACAACAACTCTTGCACAAGATGAGAAGAGTTTGGTTTCTCCTCAACTCAAAAAAAAAAGTTCTCCAATCAAAGTCATAAGAAGGATTCCAAGCAAAGTTAGCAAACCATTGGAAGGATAGCCTGTATGGCATTGTATATTTTACAAGCTAGAAGTAAGGTTGAATTGTGAGAACACTTGACATTTTAGAATGTCTTGGTTATGTTTATGTGTATTTATGATAAAAACCATGTACATTTTGAAATAGAAATATATGTAGTACATTTCAAATATTTCAATGGTTGCATACAATGACTTCCTATGAATGAAAGATCCAAGTCTTGTTCATTGCAAAAAAAAATGTGTTACATTTGGTGACACCAATTTATGAACAAGGTTTAGCACTTAGCTTCTATCTACCCATTTGTGGTTTACAAATATCTTTCAGTGTCTCCACTGAGCATGTCTTTGTGCGGCATTTGAGTTCTCCAAAATCTATCTCCCTCTTTCCTTTAGAGCCAATCTAAAAGATAGCTTAACGTGTGATGCATTAACTTTCTTCTTGGCTTGAAGTCTTTGTAGTATTCCTCGATAGAACCACTGGAAGACTTATTTTAAACTATTGGCTTTCTGTTTTCCTCCAAATGTTGTGTATGTCTAAACAATGCATTTCGTGCCATGTAGTGTGATTTCTCCATTCCTTGTGTGGACCAAATTGTAGGGCATTTGTATTTTTTTACAAAGAAAGGAAGGTGATTGTAGATTATATGTTGTTTTGATACATAGGCAAGTGGGCATTAGAATATATAAAACTAATATTGTTTGTTTTAAAAAAAACCATGCACAAAAATAGGATATTGTTCTTACCATGTAATGAGTGATGTTACATGTTGTCCAAACCTCTTTCATTGCCTTTCCAAAACTCTTTACCACTTCTTCAAATGCTTGTTGATCATTTTTGCTAAAGGTGGCTTGGTCACAAAAAATAAAAAGCTTATCTAAGCATTTCCACACTTCTGCCTTGACATCTCTTGCCAATCCAACTGCCTGATGATCTTCGATAGCATTGTGTACTTTTCTCCACAAGTTATACTTTATCCTTGATACGTATGTTGTTTTACTACCATTTATTTTTCTTTTCTCTAGATGAGACAAAAAGTTTCTAGCCTTTACTCCACCAATAACTTTTTGCCTTTACTCCACCAATAGATGGCTTGATAGGAACATCTTTTCCATTTGTAGATCTTTTAAGATCCTTTGTAATATGTATATCTCCTCCATGGAGACCAATTTCTGATAGCACTGCTTCTAATGATTGTAGTGCCTCTTTTCTTCTGCTCTCAGGGCAAAGTTTCCATGCAAATCCAATATATAGGAAAACTAGTTTCTCAATGATCCTACATAATGTATGCAATGTACAAATGTGAACATTGCATAATGGGATCTCAAGAACTGCTTTGAAATTTTTATCTACTTTATCTCTGTTGGGTGCTCTTTTCCACCATTTAGAATCTAGAACATGCATTGGTTCATTGTAGCACAAGGAGATTTTGAGTTACCCCATTTGTTTATATTGAACATATAGTTCAGTGTCTTCAAGTCACCTGCCATATGCCATTCAATTTGAAAATCACCCTTCCCTAGAACATGAAGATGGCATCCTTGGACTTGACTCTTGATAATTGATGGTATATTTGTTTGATGAAATACCCAATAAAGTACCGCATGGTCCTTAGTCTTCACTTGTAAATTAAACCATAGGTTTGCAAGATATATGATAGAAAATTTGTTACATTTCGAGCAAAGACTAATTTGGAAGGTGATAGTTTACATACCTCAAATGTGCCCAGCCACCATACGCGCTTTTTCCATTGGACACTAAAGAACTTTGAGCTAGACTTTGTGATCAATTGATTAAGTGCTTGATGCATCAAAGTGATAGGAACTCTCTCTATCTTTTTTTCCTTGATGATTTCACACTCATCAAGCTTTACAACAAACTTCAAAACTCCTCTACATTCTTCAAATGTTATAGAACTCAACCGGTAAGTCTTTGCAATTGTTCAAGATCTACAAAAATATTATTACAAGCATTATATGTAGTGCTTCCCTTTTCACTTTCATATACACTTTTGATATGAAAGTACTGTCCAATAAACTTATCAATTTCTTGGTTGAGATGACCTCGTTCCTTCCACACTTGTGCTGGTGTTGGTAACAACACACGTTTTATCCGTTGATCTTTTAATGTTGATGACACAACTCTAAATATTGAAGCATATCCCTTTTGGCTCACTCCACTCACATTAAGAGCCTCTTGAATTTTCATGACATCAACTTTACTTTTTGATACAAAGTCTTCAAGTACTTCACGTTTTACCTTCTTAAACTTCTTTTCCTCCATCATGTTCTTTGCAACAACAGTGGAGACTAAACCCTTCATTTGTTTGATGGGAATTAAATTAGAATCAATATTTTCTTTTTGAGGTCCTAAAATTTCCCTGCAACAAGTACACTTTGCAATATTACAAATTTTATTGCAAGACAGACACACATATACAAATACAATGGCTAAATAAGATGTACTCTTACCTTGCTTTCTATACTCTGTGCTTACATCCTCCACTACCAGCTTTCAACTCCACAATGTTTCAAATTCTTTCTGCTCACTCCACTCACATTAAGAGCCTCTTGAATTTTCGTGACATCAACTTTACTTTCCGATACAAAGTCTTCAAGAACTTCACGTTTTACCTTCTGAAACTTCTTTTCCTCCATCATGTTCTTTGCAACAATAGTGGAGACTAAACCCTTCCTTTGTTTGATGGGAATTAAATTAGGATCAATGTTTTCTTTCTAAGGTCCTAAAATTTCCCTGCAACAAGTACTTTTTGCAATATTACATATTTTCTTGTAAGACAAACACATGTATACAAATACAATGGCTAACCAAGATGTACTCCTACCTTGCTTTCTGTACTCTACGCTTACATCCTCCAATGCCAGCTTTCAACTCCATAATATTTTGAATTCTCTTGCTTCATTGTCTCTCTCCAAGTATCGTTCTCTTCATTCTTGCTCTCTGTAGCTCATTATTTGTCTTTGAATGCTCTTTGATTTCCCTTTGGCTGTGCTTTCAAGTCTAAATTTATTGACATTTTTTGTGCCTTCTCCATTCTTTCTCAGACATACAATGTCTTCTATATTTTCATAGTTGAATGTTCAGTCGAAATGTATCCATACATTCCATTGTTCCCGTCACCCATAAACCTCAATAGCATCATCAGATTAGAAAATGGAGGGCTCGAATTCCTCAATGGACATTTTGTTGAGAGTTCACGCTCAACATCATGTGATCATGTGTGCATAGCACCATCATGTGATCATATGTGCATAGCACTAACCTTATAGAGTGCTATAAAGGAAAGGGTTAGATCCCCTAACCCTAACCCTAACCCTAAATGGGTTTGCATATATTCTATTTTTTCAACTAAATCTAGTGTACAGTTAGTCATGTACAGTTAGTCATTTGTGGTGTGCTCTCTAGCTATGCCCTCTCTCCTCATCTCCACTCTTCTTGTGGGGGTTAAAGGTCACTGTGCCTTTACCCCAATTATGTACAATACTCAAACCCATATATAAATCAATGAAAAGAAGATTAGGGTGGCCAAAACTTGTGTGGCTCTCTATTTCTCTCTCTCCCTCTTCCATTCTTGCTTCCGTTGAGAGCACTCTCAACTGGTATCAGAGCCCAAGTGATCTAGCTGAGCGTGCGTGAATGCTTAGAAGCTCAGCATCTCTATGGGAGGAAGGAGAAGCTCTGTGGGAAGCTTTGTGGGTGACTTTACTACATCAGAGTGTGCAGAGACCTTGGAGGAACCTTTGCAAAAGTCACTTTGGTTTTGTGAAATGGTTTTGAGAGCCTGTTAAGTGTTTTCAAAGAAAAAGTCGTTTTTTAAGCTTTTTCCTATTCTGTTCGATGACAGAGACTCTGTATTGACTTGTAGAGGCAACTATTGCTTGCTTTTGGTGTCCACTTCACTTTAGGAGCTTGGAAACACCTTCATTCTTGAATCTGGGATCATTTCATTTGATTTTTGACTCACTGTGTTAGTTTCTACGTTTTTCTTCCTGGGTGTTGGAACTCAAGTTTGAAGCAACCATTTGCAGATCTGTCAGTTCCAATGGACTCAGGAGGTCCTAAAACTTCTATGTTACTCATCATTCGAACTCCGGTGGAGTTTACAAACAGTTTTATTTCCAAAAACGTTTTTCAGTCCATGTATGGGACCCAGTGATTGAGACCACAGTTTCCAAAATTGTCTGTCCCATTGCATTCCAGATGCCCAAAACCCCCTACCTGTCAGTTCTTGTGTGATTCGGTGGAGTATTTTTAGAGTTATAGATCTTTGTGTATTTGATTTCATCTCTCTATTATGCATTTTTCAATCTAAGGTTTTGAAACCTTAGATTTATGCCACATGCAAGTGGATAAGTGTTGACTCCCATTTCTCACTCATCGGTTGGGATTTTGGAGTTCCAACAGAAGAGAGATATTTGTAGATTTTCTTGCTAAGTCAGATTACGCAATGGAACCCATGTTTTGAGGCATCTCAGGTTCTATTTTCAGTAGTGGTCTTTTCCGTGAGACCATGATTTCTTGAGCATTCCTTATGCAGATCACTTTGGTTGTAGTTTGAGCCATGTGCGCTCATTCCTAGTGTGCATCGGGTTGTAGTGGATGATTTATAGGCCATTTGGATGCATTGCGATCCGTATTGGATGCACTGATAGGCCCAAATTGCCTTGTGGGATGCTATTTTTATGGATGCTTTGCACATGGATGCTATTTTATGCTAAGGGACAGCTTTGACACATTGCAGGTGATGCACTGATAGTGCTATGCTCTCTTGGATGAGATATTAATGATGCATATGCTAGTGGACAGTGTTTATGCTTGAGGCATTTGGCACGTATTGGCATTTTGGATTGCCATTGCAGTTGGCATTTTCTTTTGGGCCAGATTTGCTCATATGTCAGATCCATCTTTTGATGCTTTGAGCTTTGAGTTTTGGTGATATTTCACTTGATTGTGGCATACACATTTGGGTGCACCTGGTATTTGGTGTGATTCTCTCTTATAGGCACTAGCATTTGGGATTTTGCTTTATTTGCATCATGGCATCCTCTTCCATGTCTAAAAAGGAGTTTTTCAACATTACAAAGTTTGATGGGAAGGGTAGATATTTATGTCACTTCTCGACGCGTTTAAGGATTTGGTGCTTGGTCCTCTGCACCTTACGGCTACCAATGCATGAGATCTCTTCCTTGATCTTCATGTCGACCTTCAACGGCTGATTTTCCAGTGCATTGTTCAAGGAGATGACAGGTGGGGTGATAAATCATGGTTGATTCAAGGTGAAGAACTATTGAGACGTTTTGAGTCATATCTCACTAAATGCAGCCTAGGTGGAGGGGTGGCACATGGAGGAGCCATGCCACCTTACATTTTATAATATTACCACCATGGATTATGTACAGCACACCTTATGGGTCCTCTTACGTGGAAGGTGGCACATGGTCATGCCCTGCTGCCACCTCAACCCTGGGCCCTATGCACACCATATTTTATTATATTATTGCCACACATACAAACACACACTCATATATATACCTTTTTCCCTTAAACAAATTTATCCATAACAGTTCCCCCCCCCAGGTAGGGAATGCATAGCATTTCCATGCCTAGGTCCATCACGCACAGAGAAGGGATTGAGGTAATTCTTGTTGATCACCTTCTTGCCATATGGCTCATGCAATTCCTGAACTTGTACAGACCCATTGCTACGTTCCTTAATGACTTTGTATGGACTAGTCCACAATGGTAGAAACTTCTTATTCATTTGGTGGTCCAATATGTTATCAAAGCATGTTATCAAAGCATAGCACAACATCCCCCTCAGCAAAGCATCTTTCCCATCCCTTGCGAATCTTAGCATCCAAGCGGGCCTTTTGTGGGTTCTTTTGGATCTCTCTTTGGTGTAGTGCAAGGTGTCGGGTTTCATCTAGCTTCTCAAGTTGCACCAATCTGGCCTCTACATGTTCATCTTCTATCATTCTCTATTCTTGTGCCAATCTCAAGGCCGGAATCTCTATCTCTAGTGGTAAAACTGCCTCAGTACCATACACCAACTCAAAAGGAGTGTGACCAATAGACGTTTTATGAGTGATGTTGTAAGCCCACATGGCTTTAGCGACCTTTTGATCCCACTGGCTCCTATTCCCTGTAGCCATTTTTCCCATGGTTTTACAAAGGAGGCCATTGGTCCGTTCCGTTTGACCCATGGATGCTGGATAATAGATGCTAGAAGTGTGATGATCAATACCCATGCAATCCATGAGCAACTCTAGTGCTTCATTTAAGAATGGACTCCCATGGTCAGAGATTATTTCCATGGGTGTCCCAAACCTTGTGCAGATACGTTTAAATAGCAAATTTGAAACTGCCTTCCCATTTGCAACGGGGAGGGCCATAGCTTCAGCCCACTTAGTGACATACTGAGTGGCTACCAAAAGATACTTCTTTTTGCGGGCAGTCATGGGCAAGGGCCCGACAAAATCTATTCCCCACTTCTGAAATGGATGGATGGACATCACTGGGTGATGTTGCCCAGGATGCAAATCCTTCCTACTGAAGAATTGGCATGGTTCACAGGTTTTGCAATACCAAGTGACATCCTTGAACAAGGTTGGCCAATAGTATCCAGCATGTAAAATCTTCTTAGCTGTATAGTCACTGGCATAGTGGCCTCCACAAAATCCATCATGATATTGCTTCAATACCTTAGGCACTTCATCTGCATCAATGGCCCGTCTTAGTACCCCATCCATGCCTTGATGGTAAAACACCCTATCAAAGAGGGTGTAGCACCTACTATCTCTACGGATCTTCTTTCTCTCATAGTTAGTACTTTCTAGAGGATCCCCAACTATAGATACCACCATACCATGGATCCCCAACTTCTATGGCCGCTACAAGGGTTACATCAAGGCACTCCTCTAAATCAATAAAAGCATTCTTCAAGTTGGAACAACCCCCTTTTACAATTTTGAAAGAAAATCATATGCTTGTAAAACTGCCAACCATTGGCCAACCGGCCCATGGGATTTGGTGATTGAAGAACCTGCTTTGCAAGACCAGTGCTAGTGAGTATAATGAAGGACTTTCCAACCACATAATGCTTAAATTGCTTAATGCAGAACACCAAAGACAAGGCATGATTGTCAGCCTCTAAATATCATCGCTCAGTGTCGAGCAATTGTCGAGAAGCAAATCGAACGGGATACATGAACCGATCCTCTCCTTGCTAGAGAAGAATGTCTGCCAAAGTGTGCTCACCAAACCCAGGATTGATATAGAAAGTCTTTGACCAATCTGGATTGCGT
This sequence comes from Dipteris shenzhenensis, assembly GCF_047967505.1. Classification (NCBI taxonomy): domain Eukaryota; kingdom Viridiplantae; phylum Streptophyta; class Polypodiopsida; order Gleicheniales; family Dipteridaceae; genus Dipteris; species Dipteris shenzhenensis. The sequence continues at coordinate 36,630,537 of NC_141620.1, forward strand.
AGAATGGGTTCTGAAGCCAGAGAATTCTTGATTTGTGCAAATCATGATCACAATCCTCATCCCAAGAGAAATCAACCCCATCTTTTAATAGCATAGTCATGGGTCGTGTCAAAGCAGCATATTGATCAATGAAGTGGGGATAGTATCCTGCTAGATTGACAAACGAGCGTACCTGGCGTTTGGTTCTTGGTGGGGAGAGCTTGAGGATAGCTTCTACCTTCTCGAGGTCAGGCTTGATGCCCTCAGATGAGACAATATGTCCGAGTAACCTCCCTTGAGTGGCTCCAATGTGCATTTCTCAGGGTTGAGATTGCCATTTGCATCATTGACCCTTTGGAAGGCCAACCTAACCTTCATGATGTGCTCCTTACATGATGAGAATATACAGAAATCATCTAAAAACACCTCCAAGGAATCCCCCAAATAAGGAGCAAACACCATCTGCATAAATCTTTGAAAGGTAGCAGGAGCATTGGTGAGGCCAAATGGCATTACCTTGAATGCAACCAAACCACTCGATAAAGAGCTATTCGATAAACACCGATTAGGTTTGGTGTAGAGGAAGGACATTCCCATTAAAGGGATGTGATGGAATGTAATGCTCAGTCCTTCTTCGATTCCCCAAAATCATCATCTTGAGGGAAGGCCTACTTCATGATGTTGATCTTGAGGGAAGGTGTTGAGAGGGAGACTATGGCACAAGGGGAAAGGGAGAGGGGGAAGAGAAGCATGTACATGGGTGGAGGAGGAATATAGAGATGGAGACATCAAGGGAAGAGGGTCATGCTTTATTTGAAAGGAAAGATGAGGGGAAATATCAAAGTACTAGCTAGGTGGCTTTACAAGAATGAGCGTGTCCCATCAAGGAATAGCCCCCTCCTTTTATAGCCAAGAGAGGGAGTCTCTCTCAATAAATGCCTCCTCCCACATGCATGGTGTGTGTGGAAAAGTATCCCATGTGGGCTAGGTGGTTACACACTCTCAATTGTGTGCGACAACCCTTTGCCTCATTTTTCCACATAAATCAAGCCCCATATCTCAAGTCTATGATACTCCTTTGGTCTCTCCCCAATTTTATAATATGTTCAAACCTCTAGGAGGACAAGTGGAGGGTTGGCACAAGGAATCTTGCCACCTCATCCTACTTTCCCCATTATTTAACTTGCTCTCTTGGACCTTCTATACCTCCCCCATATGGGCCTATCCCATATGGAGGGAATAACTCAATATAATATCCATCTCCACCTATTTTATATTACTTCTCCCATGGACTTTCTCTTTGCTATCGCTCTCTAACATCAATGTGCTTTTTCCTGGAGTGATATATTGGATTCTTGGCCAATGCTTAAGCGAATTGATTATCACAATATATTGTTGTTGGCTTTGACTCATCAAAGTAATCTGTTTCTAACAATAGTCTTCTGAGCCATATAGCCTCGCATGCACCTGTATGAGTGCTCTATATTCTGCTTCAGTCAAAGACAAAGAAACAGTTGGCTATTTGTTTGACAACCATGATATAGCACCTTGACCAAGGAAAAATGCATATCCCTATGTCGATCTCCTAGTCTCATGATCTCTGGCATAGTCATTGTCACAGTATCCATGCAGACTTCCTCTATATTCTATCCCATACTGTCTTATACCTCTTATGTATCTCAAGACTCTTTTGGCTGCATTCCAGTGAGATTGTTTGGATTTGCAATAAACTGTGCTAGTGAGCTTATTGCATAACAAATATCTGGCCATGTGATTGTTAGATATATAAGAGATCCAATGAGCTGCCTCTAGTTTCTGTCATTGATTGTAGGCTTTTCTGAATCTTTAGTAAGTTTTAAACTCTATTCCATGGGAGGGGTTGCAATCTTGCAATCTGCCAAATGAAACTTCTTCATGAGACTGTCAACATACTTGAGCTGACTCATGAATGTGCTATTTGATCTCTTCAGAACTCAATTCCAAGACAATAGTGCATAAGTCCAAGATCTTTCATGTTGAACTCTGCAGATAAGTCTTGTTTCAATTTTTTGATGAAGCTATCCTTGCTTCCTGTTACAATATCATCTACATACAAAAGTGCAATAGTAATGTCTTCCCCTTGAACTTGGTGTAGTAGAGAGGATGATCTGCATTGGATTTCATGTATCCTAGATCAGCAAAATACTTGTCAATTCTGTTGTACCAACTTTTGGGTGCTTGTTTTAAGCCATAGAGACTTTTCTTGAGATGGCAAACCTTATTCTCCTTTCCTGGTTCAACATAACCTGCTGGTTGTTGCATGTAGACTTCCTTGTCTAGATAACCATTGAGAAATGCATTCTTGACATCGAGCTGATACACATTCCATTTGCTGAGTATCGCTAGTGATATCAAGAACCATATGGAATCCATCTTTGCTACTGGAGCATAAATCTCATCATAGTCTTGACCATATTGTTGTGCAAATCCTTTTGCAACTAATCTGGCTTTGTATCTCTGAATACTTCCATCTGGATTGTACTTCACTTTGTATACCCATTTGTTTGCTATGGCCTTCTTTCCTAGTGGAAGGTCACATAATTCCCAAGTATTATTCTTATACAAAGCATCCATTTCTTCATTCATAGCAATTTGCCATTTTGGCTTGTGTACTGTGTCTTCGAAGTACACTGGCTCTTCTATAGCCATGATGGTAGTCATAAGAGCATAGTTGGTGGTTTCCACCTGAATTGCTTTGCCTTTTTGAGCATATGCCAATCTGGCTGGGGGTTTGCTTTCCCTATAGACCATCTGAGCTATTGTGGCTTTGCTTGGGATGTTGTTGGCAATTCTTTCTCTTCTTCATAAACCTGTTCTGTAGATGATTGTGAAGTCGATGCTTCTATCTCCTGTGTAGGTGAGGTTTTCCATTCTGATTCCTCATCAAAGATTACATCTTTGGAGATAATGACTTTGCGGTTGATGGGATCATACAATTTGTATGTTTTGCTTTCTTCACTGTAGCCAACCATGATGCACAAGTTACACTCACATTTGAGCCTCACCGACAAAATTACTTCCTTCATGCACATTTGCCTCTACATCGATGCATCTGACCCAGCACTTAAAAAGAACAAAAGAAAAGGAATTATTTACTGTTCTTTCATTGATCGATGGTTGGTATAAATCTAGATCAGAGTTGACTAGATCACAATAGAGGGGATGCTTTGAATTCCCCAAGTTGCCAATCTAAGCCATGCCCGAAATTCCCGACTAGTACCTACTCGGAGCAGTCCATATGCTCACATACGGTTTCACATCATTACATTACCTGCAACCTTACGTTCATTAGTTCAGTGAGCAGACTTTAGAGTTTAGAGGCATTGCACATTGTTTCAGTGGGCAGATAGCATTTGCACATCATTTCAGCCTTGTAAAGCCTCTTGGCTATTCCCGGCATCATTGCCACAAGCCTTGTAATACAGATTAGATTTTATATATTGCAGTTCTATCTTCACCGACAGTTCAGAGATTTCACTTGGCATAGTCAATGTATTTGCAGTTGATTTATACAGAGATCTTCACAACACTTTTGAGTACATTTCTTGCACCATGTCGACTAGCAACCTCAATTTGGAGGCATCTGCTAAGTTAGAAAACTCCAATTATGGTACATGGAAATACCAAATGGAGACCATTCTTGTGCTTCAGGACAAATGGTAGTATGTCGATGGGTCTACACCTAGACCATTGGACAATCCAGCCACAAGTAGCTCTACTCCATCTGTTGTCACAGCACCAGCAATGGGATCTACATCTACACAAATAGTTTCTGCACCCGTAGCAGATCCTGCCATTGCCCTAGCTCAAGTAGAATGGGATAAGAAAGACAAGTATGCCTATCACCTGATCAAGCAGAATGTGCAAGATGTCATGTTAGGACAGCTCAACACAATCAAGACATCAAAAGAAGCATGGCATATGTTCGCAGCTCTCTATGAGTCTAAGAACACATCCAGGATTCTCACCCTGAGAAACCAAATAAACCAGAGTTTTTGCAACAACAGTGAAACCGGTCATACTTATGTACTCTGCATAGAAGACTACAACAATCAACTTGCAACAGCAAGAGAGACTATGAACCTCGCAGAAATGGTTCAAGTCATTCTGAATGGACTAGGAGAGGGATACGAGAATCTAGTCCAAAGTATTGCCATTCAACGGCAAATTTCGACACTGGAAGAACTTCAGTCAGTTCTACTTGGTAAAGAACTCAGAACTCAAGCTATTCAAGCACGTAAAGGTCATTCTAATGATCAGGCATTCAGAGCTTCAGACAGAAGCAGAGGCAGAGGCAAAGGTAGAGGTAGAACATATCAGAAAAGTGGTCATCATCATCAGCAACAAAATCAAAGTTAGCATCAACATCAGCATCAGCATCATCCTCAACAATATCAGAATCAGCAAAGAGGAAATCATTCCAACCGAGGAAGATTTCAAGGACAAGGAAATGCATCCAGCAATGTGTCAAACATCCAGTGCAACTATTGTCACAAGTTTGGACACTATGAAAGAGATTGTCGCAACAAGCAATATGACCAAGGCGATCAATCTAGCAGTACTCGAGGGAATTCCCGAGGTAGAGGAAATCATCATGGTGGACATTCTAGTCACAGTCATTTTGCAAATGAACATGGAAATATGTTTCTTGCAAGCGATAAATTGCATCAGACTAATACAGTGTACCTTGACACTGATTTCAATCCCAAAGAGGATTACAGCTATCAAGTCGACCAAGTGGAATAGGATCCTTGGTACATCAACAGCGTTGCATCATCTCATATGACAAATCATTAGGAATGGTTCACAGAAATGAAGCCATTAGACGGATAGAAAAATGTCATCTACACAGCAGACAATACACAGAATCCAATTCAAGGGACACGTGTTATCCCTATGAACAATTTCACTGGTATGAAATATTTAGTAAAAGATGTGCTCTATGTTCAGAAGCTCAGCAAAAACCTCTTGTCAGTAGGTCAAATAACAGAACACAATTACAAAGTCATCTTCGACGATGATGAATGCACTATCAGAGACAAATCCAAAAGATGTCAGCTAGTAGCAAAAGGTGTCAAGGAAGGATGCTTATATAGAATGCCAGCTATAGTACCAGATAAGCATGCCACATCAGCTCAACTGCAACAGATGCCACTATCTGCAAAATGGCACAAGAGATATGGTCATGTCAACTTCAAGTACTTGTTAGATCTCAGGAATCAGAATATGGCAATTGGGATTCTAAAGCTACAGTTTCTTGGAAAAGTTTGCGAAGCATGCTGCTTCGGCAAATAAAAGCGAACCAACTTTGTCAGAAGTACCTCTCGTGCATGAGGTATTCTTGATTTGATACATACAGATGTATGGGGTTATGCCCAGGATCGTAGCATCAATGGTTCACTTTACTACTTGACTTTCATCGACGACTACAGCAGATATTGTTGGGTGTACTTTCTGAAAGAGAAATTTGAAGTGTTGTCGAATTCAAAGCCATGGTAGAAAACTAGACAGGCAGAAAGATCAAGGTCATGAGATCAGATAGAGGAGGTGAATACATGTCTTCATCATTCATGAACTTTTGCAAAAATCATGGCATTTGAAGACGATTCACATGTGCAGATTCTCCTTAGCAGAATGCAAGAGCTGAAAGGAAGAATGGGACTTTAGCAGACAGTGCTAGAGCAATGCTTAGTGAAAAGCATCTTTTGAATCAATATTGGGCAGAAGCAATAGCTATAGCTAACTACTTGCTTAATTAGCTTCCTACCAAACTGATACAAGGTATGACTCCTTATGAAGCATTCATTGGACACAAGCCACACATTGGGCATCTTCACATAGTTGGTTGCATAGCATATGCCCACATACATGATGATCATCATAGGAAATTTGCCGAAATGTGCACGTGATGTGACGAGCGCGTCAGATCGAATGCGCACGCAGGAAATCAGAAGGAGCACAGATGTTATAGTTCTGCAAATGTGACCAGTACGAGCAGAAGATTTTTTGGCTAGAATACACGTACAAACTGTGAGCAGAAAGCAGGTAGTCCGAAAGTGCAAAAGCAGGGAGGTTTTGTAGCCATAGGGACAAGGACGGTACACAGTTTGGAGGTGCAAAAGTAGAGAACTATGCACGGAAGAGGCTGCAGGGCACCCAATCGTAGGAGTAACAGGTTTTACAACACTAGCCGTGGAGATTTCGATCCCAACAGCCACACCATTTCTATTAGCCGGAAAAGAAATTAGGACAAGAGGCTAGACACTAAGCATGGCGATGCTCAAGGGCCATAGAGGAAAAGAGAACATGAGGGCGAAACGTTATCATGGGAGGGGAAATGGAATTAGAAGGGGAGGGAATGAAGAGGGAGACTATGGCACAAGGGGAAAGGGAGAGGGGGAAGAGAAGCATGTATATGGGTGGAGGAGGAATGTAGAGATGGAGACATCAAGGGAAGAGGGTCATGCTTTATTTAAAAGGAAAGATGAGGGGAAATATCAAAGTACTAGCTAGGTGGCTTTACAAGAATGAGCATGTCCCATCAAGCAATAGCCCCCTCCTTTTATAGCCAAGAGAGGGAGTCTCTCTCAATAAATTCCTCCTCCCACATGCATGGTGTGTGTGGAAAAGTATCCCATGTGGGCTAGGTGGTTACGCACTCTCAATTGTGTGCAACAACCCTTTGCCTCATTTTTCCACATAAATCAAGCCCCATATCTCAAGTCTATGATACTCCTTTTGTCTCTCCCCAATTTTATAATATGTTCAAACCTCTAGGACAAGTGGAGGGTTGGCACAAGGAATCTTGCCACCTCATCCTACTTTCCCCATTATTAAACTTGCTCTCTTGGACCTTCTATACCTCCCCCATATGGGCCTATCCCATATGGAGGGAATAACTCAATATAATATCCATCTCCACCTATTTTATGTTACTTTTCCCATGGACTTTGAGTCATATCTCACTAAATGCAGCCTAGGTGGAGGGGTGGCACATGGAGGAGCCATGCCACCTTACATTTTATAATATTACCACCATGGATTATGTACAACACACCTTATGGGTCCTCTTACGTGGAAGGGTGGCACATGGTCATGCCCTGCCACCTCAACCCTGGGCCCTATGCACACCATATTTTATTATATTATTGCCACACATACAAACACACACTCATATTTATACCTTTTTCCCTTAGACAAATTTATCCATAACTTTGTGTGTGTGTGTGTGTGTGTGTGAAAGGAATTGTCCAAAACTCTCACAAAGGAAACTGCAACTAGTGCACAGTGATGTCTGTGGCCCAATGCAGACAAATGCCATTGCGGGGTACAAATATTTCATGACTTTCATTGATGACTTCACAAGATATTGCTGGGTATATGCTTTAAAAGCTAAATCTGAAGTGTTCCCATGCTTTCAGAGGTGGTTGCATATGGTTGAGAATGAATCAGGATGCAAGCTTGTCACCCTCAACACAGATAGGGAGGGAGAGTATATGTCAAAGGAGTTTGATAAATTTTTGTCTTCATGGGGAATTGTTCACTCATGCACTACTCCTTGCACTTCTGAGCATAATCTTGTTCCTGAAAGGAAGAACAGGTCCACTATGGAGATGGCTAGATACATGCTTAAGGGCTTCTCAGTCATACTGGCCATGAGATGCCTTCTCTATCTTGGAATTTGCAGAATGTAAACAAGATGCTTGCCCAATCCTTTGACGACTCCTACTCATGCTAGGTATCATGTCATCAAATATTCCAGATTATGTAGATGTCTATAAATTTGAGTCGCCGGCATGGTCATTCTCTTGTTTGTTTCCTCTTCTATCTAATTCCTCATAACCATGTAGCTTGCTTTACACTCTCATCAAACAATACATCATGGAAGAAAACATTTTATGAGTTGTAGGAATATACCCCTACATACCCAACCATGATGAACTACACTATCTTGGAATCAAAATTATGCATTTTGTCCTTTGACACATGAGCGTAAGGAGTTAATCCAAAAACTCAAAAATTGTGGCGTGTGTTTGCCATCTTTGTGTAAAATCCATGAAGTGTGAATCAACCCAAGGTCAATTTAGGAACTTAAAAAAATTTGAATGCATGTGTTTGTGTGTGCATGAGTGAAAGGACTTTTTTATTCCTCCCTAGACTGACACACCTATGGCCTTGAACTGATAGATATCCGTATTTTATTGCTTTTTCCACATTTTAGAAGAGAGATAAAAGAGAAAATAGTGAATTGCTTACAGGGCCCCAAAATGACCTCCCTTTTTTCCTAATGTTTCTTTGCTTTCTGAAAGAAATAGAAATTTTGTAAGAATTTATCTTCACATCTGCGAAAGTTAAACCTTATGTAGCAATCTATTTGGAGGTTGTTTTTGCTTTGGCCTCTGTTTGGATCTCTTTTGCTATGGTTGATGTAAAGTTTTGTCTTTGGAGATCTGCAAGGAATTGTCTATATAGAAACTTCCTAGGAGAGACCTTCCCCTCTTTCACCAAAGACTGAATGAGCAGCTTAGGGGGAGAGAGAGTGAGATCATGTTTTGTTCGGTTGCCTTTTTCTTGTCAATAGTTGCAACTCGATGTTATGCATTTTGATTCAAGAAGTAGTCAGCATGCACTTGTGAAAAGCCTAGCTTGAGATCCAAGTTTCCATCCTATGGCAAACCCTCCTTGTCTTTCTCCCACACTACTGGTTTGCTTTGCGGCCATCTCTTGCACTGGGACGTCGAACTTTTGTAGCGCATCTGATGTCATGGTGCTTGGTCTTCTTCCTCAAAGCACTCGTCAAAGCATGCAAGGCTAGGAGGCACCTGCGAGCACATAGCGTGGTGGGAGTAGTGCATGCAATAAAGCATGAGAGAGGGCACAATTTTGTTTGCTTTTGTGGAGTGTGAGAGAGGTTGCAGTGTGCTATAGGGAGTGCGTGAGAGAGGGCATAGCATAGGGAGTGATGTAGGGAGAGAGTGAGAGAGAGAGAGAGAGAGCATGAGACAAAGCGAGCATGAGATGAGCAGTGCAGTGGCGTAGGGAGAGAGTGTGAGCGAGGGAGAGAAAACTAGGGAATGTAGTTAGGGAAAATTTTGACACCCCCCCCCTTCTCCTCACAAAATTTTAATCTCTCCTTACCCTTTACCCCCTTTCAACAATTAAACTTCCCTTAACCTCTAAAATTACATCCACCCCAAAATTTTCCCTCCCTAGGAACCCTATGAAATTTTCTCCCCAATTTTTTTTTTCTCCCCCACTTAAAATTGAACTCCCCCTCTTTTAAATTTTCACCCCCTGTAAAATTTTTGAATTAAGGTTTCCATCTTCCCCCCTTTTTTTAAGTTCGACCGTTCACTATTATCACTTTTTTAAATTTTTGGTTGCACGTAGTTTAGGTCCATTGTTTTAATTTAATGCTTCTAATTTATGTTGTAGGTTTTCGATTACACATGGGTCAAATACATGATCAAATTGATCGAAGGTCAAGCCAAAATGAGTAGAAATGATTTTCTATGTTTTCAATTTAAGGTCGATTTGCTACGATGGAAGAGATTTGAGGAAGGCACACAACCCCCACACCCCAACATAGACACACACACACACACGCCATTGATTCAAAATCGATCGTAGGTCAACTTCATAGCTCAAAGGATGTGTTGATGACAATGAAAACCTCATATGCATGAGCCCGCACACACATTTAGAACTGAGAATATGTGGTGAAGACAATAATGGAACCAAAGATTGCAAATTGACCTTGGGTCAAGATTTCAAAAAATTGACCATGTGATCTTCACACATCCATATGTGCATGCACACAAACACATATAAAACTGAGAATACGTAGTGATGACAACAATGGGACTAAAGATTGCAAATTGACCTTGGGTTGATTTTGAAAATGAGAATATGCAATCTTCGTAGATGACACACTAGTACACACTCACCTTTCATTGGCTGGAATTTGGCTTGTTTTATTCATTCAAATTGACCTAAGGTCGATTTCCAATGATGTGAAGAGCACTCAGAAAGGCACATAATCCCCCACACTCCGACCTTGACCTCACCTAGACACACACTTAGCGAGGGATTGCAAATCAACCTTGGGTTGATTTCAAATCGGGAAGGATGTGGTAATGAGAATAATAGCACATGTAAAATCGACCCAAGGTCCATTTGCAATACATCTTAGAATGTAAAGCCTAGATATTGTGTTCAACGCCCTGTGCTTTTATTTCTCAAATTGACCTAAGGTCAATTTTGTGTGTGTGTGTGTGTGTGTGTGTGTGTGTGTGTGTGTGTGTGTGTGTGTGTGTGTGTCTTGGAGTGTGTTTGCCATGTTTGTGTAAAATCCATGAAGCACGAATCAACCCAAGGTCAATTTAGGAACTTAAAAAAATTTGAATGCACGTGTTTGTGTGTAGAGGAAGGGCATATGCAAAGTAAAAATGACTAGGTGGGGAGAGAAGTATTGTTGTGATCACAACATTTGGAAACAAAGTTAGGGTAGGGTCACATAGTTCTTGTGCATCCATATTAAGCAATTGATTTTAAAGAGTTAGGGGATGATCACCTAGGGATAGCCCCTTCTCAAGTGTTTATGCAAGATGGTGCTAGTAATCCATCTATAGAGGATGGTCTTCAAGTGAAGTTGCTAAAATGGCCAATTAATCAACTTACATTGGAGGATGGGAGTAGAATGTTACTAAGAGAACCTTCTGAAAATGAGGACAATATTGCACACTTTCTCCCTTCTACTGATGATTTACATGGGGCAAATATCAAATGTCTTAAAAAGAAACGACCATATAAGATGATAAATAGGAAAAAGAAGGAAAATAATGAAAGCGAAACAAGGTTGTCCATGAAGATGACACCTCGAGCTATCCAAAGGGTTGCCAGTATCTATTGTTGTAAGGAACGTTGTTGTCAAGTTGTTGATCAAGAAATGGTTTTGAATGTGCAACAAGATTACTGGGGTCAATGTTTTGATGATCGTGTGAATCACCTTTACAACAACCTACAAATATCCAAGAGGGTTGAGGGACATATGAGTGGATTGGTGTTCTTCATAGCAAACATGAATGTTTGTTGCAAGGCTTGGTACACAATACAAGGAATTCCAAAGACTACTTTCTATAGGTATAAGAAAAAATATGATCTTGGAGCAAAAAAAGCTATGCATGGAAATATCAGAGATAATACAAAATAGAATGAGGCATGTGGAGGTTGGGAAATCTGTGATTCAACTGTTTCTTGAGTGTAATGTAGATAAAAGCCCCATAAAAGTCGTATAATGATGATAGGGGAATGTGAGACACAAATGGTCATCCCGTCCATATACAAGCAAGTTGATATTTGATGAGAATTATGGAAAGGTTTAAGTACAAGCCTTTGTCAAGGTCAACATTCAACAAATTATGTCTCCAAGTGTGACATTTGCTCTGAACTTATAATGAAGCTGGAAAGAACAAAGATAGAAAGTGAGAGGGAATGGTTGCTACTAAAGAGATGAGCACACAGTTTGCAATAAATGTCTTGCAGAAGCCTATATTATGCATGGAGGTTGTCTTCATGGTTGGACCCGAAGCAGAATTTTTGCATCATTCATGAAGATGAATCAAATGAAGAGTTGCCTACCAAGGCTACAACTTATACCAAAATCATTGAATCATATCATGCAACTTCCTGTAGCCTTAACAGGGACACTCACTCATGGACATGGGACATTGGCATATGGAAACTTCTCTGTACAGTATTGGAAGAGTGACCCTAATTTCACCATTGGTTCATTGTCACTATGTTTGCGAAACCTTGAGAGGTTAGACAAGCACATGTATGATGATCTTTCAAACAAGCTGCATGGTAGCAAAAGGCAATATTTATTCTCTACATTGATGTTAAAAGATGCATTAGATTGCCACATGCATGAAAATGGACTTTCAAAAGGAGAACTAAATAAATATGACATTGAGGCTACAATAAGTTCAAGGATAACTTCATCCAATAGAGAGTACAAGCATCTTCCACAAGTACTACTCTTACCGATAGACAACTGTGGTTTAAAGAATAAAAATAGATACTTGTTTGCATTCTTTTCCTTGCTTGTTGCAAGTGGAGTCTTTCAAATGATCCAACTAGGGTTCTTGATGGTGGGGCATACACATGAGGACCTTGATGCATTGTTTAATAGATTCTCACAGAAACTAAGAACGAGTTGTACTTTCACATTTCCTCATCTAATGCTATCCTTCAATGTCCTTCAATGAATGCCGAAATTCTCATCCATCTCCATATTTCAAGAGGTTCTTGATTTTAAAACATTTGTAAAGGAGTACTTGTGCGAAGGAAAAGAGGCTTTAGTGGGACATCCAATGTTTCAATATATGATGCATCCAAATCAGGTTAATGGAAGCCACTAGAAGGTATTCAATTTGTTCGAAGCCCATCTTCTTTTATCCAATTTTCAGCCATCTTCTATACGAGACCCTTATATATAGGGTGTAATGTCTAACATGGAGCATGTCACTATTGCATGGGTGATCTGTCAAGCACATATGTCCCTCCCGAGAGAAAGCAAGTGTGTGTGTGTGTGTGTTTTTTTTTTAATAATTTCATGAGCCCATCATTAAACGATATAGTTGATTCAATCAATTGGATAAACGCCAAAACGAATAGCAAATAATAGACCATTACAAATTTCTTAGAGAATAAAGGCAAATTTTATAATAATTCCAAGTGTAAGAATGCTAAGCAATGGTCATTGAACTGGCGAATAACTTGACTAAAATCACGTAAGTACACATAGATAAATATTTTCCAACAATTCCAAGTGTTCAATCCATCCGGCAATGTGAGCTCCAAGGTCGGGGTTAACTTACCTGCCACCATCCAAATAAAACTTGATGTTAGAAAATCGCAGTTTTATATGGATAGACAAGTAATGCCTCGGTGTGTTATAGCTTAACTTGGGATTAAGACTTCCATCTAGACTCAAGAAGTGGAACCTGTACCAAAGGATTATCATTTTTAAATTAAGCAATCAACACAAGGAATATTGGTATACATGCCATAAAGTAGTAGTATATTCTATTTTAAAAAAAACTCATCAAATAATGAGCGCACGGCATTGCGATTAATTTACAAACGGCATCCTCATAGCACATTGGCAATCTTAATCATTAGTTCTTTATTGTGCACTAGTCTAATCTATGCTCTCTATAGTCATGTGTGTTAAATTTCCACATAGCAAGCGTACACACAATGCTTCATGGAGATTCATAGATCTTTCTTTCCGTGTAAGTTTTGAACTTATGGTCCCTTTGAAATGTAGAAGTTATGACCATTACAAAGTTTTATATGTAAGACCCATTGTTTATTCAACCCTCATAGAATATTCAATGCTAAGCGATAGAGGCGGTCTGAATGTGAGACCCATTGTTACATGTTAGAAGAGACCCATTATAACTTTCCAAAAAGGAGCTTTTGATGGTGCCAGCTCATAAATCTCCGGGAGCTAGAAGCAAATCCTCGGTGTGAATGGAAGAGCTAAAGGTAATGCACACCGACAGCAAGCTAGAGCATCTCTTGTTGCTTGTAAAGAATTCGAAAAAGCTTGCCATCCCCGGGAGCGACGATGGTTCCGACTCCCGAGTGCCCACCGTCGTTTGATATTGTCCTCCCTAGTCAGACTTTGGTGGCAGCCGGCAGTCAGGACTCGGCTGGCTCCAGTTTGAAGCGCGGACTCGCGGTGGGCTTCGGTGACGTTAATGACGGTAACCTTTCGTTAATTTAATTGGCAAGCTAACTTTAGCTTCGAAGAATCGAAGTTCTTCCTACAGGCATTAGTAATGTTATAGAAGTGGGCGCCTGTGCGTGTCAGCTGGAACCTGGAGCTCATGGTCATTCGAAAGCGTGAAGTTTTCGTGTCAGGTGAAACCTCGTTGAGCATAGGAGAAATCGATGGGCGCTTAGAACATGGCTTCGTCTCGGGACTCAAAGCGCGCTTCGTTTAAGGTGAAATTACTGTACACAGGTGGTTGGTACAAGAATGGAAGCTGCGGTAAAAGGAAGGCAATAGAGTTCCAGCACGTATAAAAATGAACTACGCCTGTGTCATTTTTTGGGTCACGCATCTTTTTAGTCATTATTGCGTATTCCAATGCCTTTGTCAAATGCTGATTACATTTTAGACATTTGCATTTGCCATCATCCATGCTTAATGATGCTTTATCTAATGACCTTATGAAAGTAGGTTTCCATGAGATGGAACATGACTAAGGCTGGTTTCACACACATCCGTTGCCCACTCACGAAGAACACATTTGGGCACTGTGGTATTTCACACACAGGCAAATATCAGAGCAAATTCCACGAACGAGATTAGATGAGATTAAGATGGGGTCGAAAACATAGAGCACCTTTTGGTTGTCCGCACCTTGGGTGGCCTCCCTAGGTTGGATGGGAAAAAATCCGACGGAGAAGAAGTTCCGCCAATGACTTGTGCCATCAAAGTTGAACGCCCCTTCATGCGGCCTTGTCCGCGCGTGTGTGAAACCAGCCTAAGGCCTTTAACAAAAGTTGAACCTCCATGAGTGGCATTTAAACTACATTCTTGCCCTAGAGATGTGCCCCTAATGCCTTGGGATGAGATGGACACAAGTAAAGACCTTATTGGCCAATGCTTCAACTATACTATGTGTAAACAGAGGGGTTGTTGGTCAAATTGCATTGCAGAGATCAATGAGGCAAGGATGTCCCTTAGCCCCTTTACTCTTTGCCATTTGCACAGTTCCGCTTATTCATATAATAAAACAAGAATTGAACTCAAGAACATTAGAGGGGCTCAATAACCAAATAGAAGTTAGTTCTATCCTCAATTGTTTGTTGCTGATGAGATGATTGTAATTACTTTGGAGGAGTGTTGAGAATTTGTGTGTGGTGCGGATTCCAAAATTGTTTATAATGCTCCATGGTGGTATGATGTAAGTGGTTCCTGCAAAATGCCAAAGGCAAGGGTGTTGGGACTTAGAAAGATCTTACTTGGTACGAGTAGCTATGCTCATGGTTTCCTACCAAAATTAATGGCTTTAATTTATGTGATGGGTTAGTGGATGCCTTGGAAACCTATGGCCCATTGATAAAGTGGAGGGGCCATATTGGATTGAGAGGTGATGTCATCTTAGAGGGGAATATATGGTGGAGTTGGGCAGTTACATTGCAGTAAGAATCCCTTGCATGGTTAGATCTTGCTATGGCAAGGTCCCTCTATAGGAAAGGAATTCTGCAATGGATGAATAAGAGCCTATTGGAAATCTTTATTTGCATTAAGAGATCAACTTGTGCTCTCTGATAGGGAATCTGCCCTGCTCAGAGAGTTTCTTAATCAAACAAAGGGTATTGGGCTTAACTGGTTCAGGAGGATAACAGCCGAAGCTATATATAGGGGCCTTACAATAGAATTGTCCCAATATTGGCTTTAAATAGCAAGTGAAAGCTTAGGAGATCGTGCAAATGGTGCAAGGAGATAACCAGTGGTATATGGAAAAGATGTACCTTTGGGAAGGCAGGGTTTCTGATTTGGAAGGTTGTACATAAATGGCTACCTCTAAGAGGTAGAATGAGGAAGTGTTCCTCGGTTAATCCTTACTGCCCACTCTGTGGTCGATGGTTGGAAGATATAATGCATTTGTTTTGGGGATGTCACGTGTTGAGAAGGGTATGGAACCATACTGTTATTGCAGTAAGGAAGGTGGGGTTAATGGGCAAGTATGCTCTTAGCTCAAATTGGAGACTTGTGGTACTGGGAAATATAAAGGGTTTACCCTTCACCTTGGTTGTGTTGACTATACATCCAAGTGGCTATATTCATGGGAATCGCCTCAGGGATGAGTTGATATTCAAGAGTGGGATCATGGCCCTAGATTTCTAACAGAGTGCACTTTTAGGGATACTAAAAGTGGGTCTTGTAGATATGAGGAGGCTAGTTGAGAAGAAGCATCCCCTAATAGGGATGTGTCTGTCTAAGCTCCTAGATGTCTCTTAGTGTCCTATGTTGAGCTGGGGCATATATGCGGTAGGCCACGGGCTGTTTGCCCTTCATAGTTGGCCATAGTTTTATATATGTCTATTTTTAGTTTTGATAAAAGCCGGAACTTCTTTTTAAAAAAAAACACCTGAGTAGAGCCTTTAATAAAAGTTGAGACTCCACATGAGTGGCATCTAAACTACATTCTTGCACATTGTAATGAAGGGTTATGCTCTTAAGCAAATGCTCCATCCATGCAATGTCTAGTCTAATAGGACTCTTTAAACATGACATGATTGTAATGAGAATTAATTTTGAGCAATATATTAAAGTGTGCATTAGGTGCTAGAGTATGCCTTGCCTTGAGTCGTACGGTGAGTTAATGGTCAAACCATATTTTAACCTTGTAATTGTACCTTCTTTATTGGGAAAGGTTTAGGTGGTATGTAGAATGGAATATAGAATAAATGGCCCATTGCTAGTGACTCATGGGGTTGGTTAAATGTGAGATGGGGGAGGTGAGAGGAGGTCACACAATTTGGAGTAGTTGGGGTATTTTCATAGTGCTCACCATGGTCTATGAGCCTCCTCCATTTTGAGGAAACACCTTAAGCGTAGAGAAGAAAAATTGTTTTACTAATAGCCATGGAAACAAGAGTGATGCAACTATAGTTGATAGGCTTTCTTTTGGTTGTGAATCAAAAACTTTCCATTATCGTTGGCATGCACTTGAGAATTAAGTCTTTCCCTACCCTAGCTAGTGGAAAAGCTTTCACCAATGATATCAACCAGTCACTTCTCATTTCATATCACTGCACAAAAGATGATAACCTTCAATTGATTAAATACGAAAATAAACTTCATGTGAGATAAGTAGAACATTGACATGTGAAGATAAGTGATTGTTCATTTACACATATTAGACTATGCACCTAGGCCTATGCATGCCTTGGCAATTTTAGACTTTACAACCAAGACTACAAATGGCTAGGTCGTGGGTCACCACGGCAGTTTAGTCAAGGACAATTATCGAGAAAATGGACGCACTCATTGCCATTATGCCATAAAAAATTGGGGTTTTAAATGTTTAGAATCAAGACTAAATTCTTGCATAATCGATTAAGAGCATGCAACCTCTTGCTTAATGGAGATATTTAGAAGGATTTTTATAGGGGTTTGCCTATGTAAGGCAATGGCTTGTGTGCTTGATGGGAAGATGTGTATGGACACATTGAAACTTCGATCACATATGACATGGCACTAATGGAATGAGGCCAACTGGGCTAAGAGCTAGTGCACATTGAGCACAATCAGTTGCACTTTGAAAGGCACAATACTGAGTTTGTCTACACGAGTAATTAGCTCTTACTTAACAACTTTGGCATATATAATGTAGGCATTACAAGCAAAGAAGAAGATTAGAAATAGTGCTAGATGGATAGTTAGGAACGTTCCTAGAGCCAAAGGTGGCTATGTTTAATTGTTTTCTTAGCTACATATGCAAATTAGTGGAAAATCAAAAGCACTTCATGCTATGGGACAATGTGAATGGTGGCCTCTTTGAAGCGCCATTGATCTCGCTTTTATCAACTCATATACATTGCCTCTATGAGCCCATGCATGTCATAGTGAGGTTTTCTTAAGTCTTGTGTGGTCAATTGATCTCCTAGCCAATGAGCTATCTTTGTATCTTTCCTCATTAACATTCAATGGAGCCTATGTGCTTTGAGAAACTAGCAAATGTGACATGTTTTGTAATGTCATCATGTAATGTAAGACTTGTCAAAGGCTCTTTTGCAAGTAATTATCATGGAAAATAGAGTATCTCCAAGTATAATAAGACTCAAGTTTGATTTGTTGTTTGAGTTTGCAATGTAAGGGGGAAGATCATTAGTATGAATGAGAAAAGAGGCCATTTCGCACTCCAAGACTCGTCAAAGGCTCTTTGCATCACTAACATGGAAAATAGAGTACCTCCAACTCTAATAAAACTCAAGTTTGATTTCTAGTATGAACGAGAAGAGTGCAAAGTCTTGTGTGCAGATATCTGCTTTACATGTTTTCTAATCTCTTCTTGCAATTTCAGATTTGTGAAAGGCTCTTTGCATCTCTCTCTTTTTTTTTCCCATCTACTTTGTACTTGAAGTCTGTCTTCTTGTCTTCATCTTCTTCTCTGCGTGAGCATTGTAGCTAGGGTCCAAGGGGATGAGAACCCAAGGCACAAGGTGACCAAGATGACATCCTGAGCTGCCCTTGGGGCTTCAACTTAGAACTGGCCCATACTCATCACCCACAAATTTTTGCCACTTGGTCTACATGTTGTTGGGTGCTTTTTGATTCTCGCCAAGGTTCAGGGGTGGCTGGAAGAGAATTCCAGCTGTCTAATCACATATCTTCTCTTTTGCAAGGTAAATTTGAGTGTGTGAGCAGTCACATCGATGTTCTTAGCCTGTTAAGTCACCATCAAGGTGAGAAGATGGCACCTAGAAGATCAGCTTCAACAACAGGCTCAAGCTACCACCGGGGCCGCATTGCACGAGAAATCCCATCATTCGCAGTTTCTTGTGAAGGAAAATGCTCTCCTCGGCATTTCCCTAATAGCTTAGGAGTAACCAATGGAAAATAGAGTAGCTCCGAAGTACTCAAGTTCGGGCCTACAAAGCCTCATGTGCACTCTCGAGATGGTTTTCAACTGAAGTGGCTCTTAAAGGCCTGAGGAGTGGGACGGTGAGTCATTTTATTCGGGGACGGTGGAGGACAGCGTTAAAAGCACAAATTCCTGGGGAGGGGCGGTTCATTTCTAGTAATGCGCTGCCCCAACAGCCATTCCGCGTTACGACTCTATTCCGAGACCCTTCTTAATGCTAGAATTGGCCATTTCATTTCTGAAGTTCAATTTTACGTTCTTGGTTCCAACGTTCTTACGTTCTTCATTCCGAAGTTCTTCGTTCCGACGTTCTTACGGTCTTCGTTCCGACGTTGTTACGTTCTTAAGTTCTTCGTTCTTTGTTCCCACGTTCTTACGTTCTTCGTTCCGACGTCCGCTTCGAGCTTCACGTCCATGGCGGCTCCGTCTGTTCTCCTCCTCATTCTCCTGATCGTCGGCTGCTCCGTCTCCTTCTCAGGTAAATCCTTCGATCCTTCTCACCAGCTTGCCAGCTCCCTCCATAGGTCCTCGACCGAGCTTTCCTTTCTTACATATCTCTCTTCCTTCCTTTGCTCGCAGATTCATCAGCGCCTTGCCTCGGTGTCAACTACGGCACTGTCGCCGACAACCTACCCCCTCCCTCCCAGGTCGCCTCCCTCATCCAATCCACCCGCATCAACTGCATCAAACTCTTCTCCGTCGAGCCCTCCATCCTCCAGGCTTTCGCCAATACCGGTATCGAATTCGTGCTCGGCATCGGCGACGATCAGATCAAGCCCTTAGCCTCCCAGGGCAACGCGACGCAGTGGGTGCAGACCAACGTGGTGCCGTTCATGCCGGCCACCAAGATCAGGGCCCTGGCGGTGGGCAACGAGGTGTTGTCTTCCTCGGATGGAGTCATGATCTGGGACTTGCAGTTCGCCATGGAAAATCTCTACTCGGCTTTGCAGGATGCCGGTCTCTCTACGGTTCTCGTCACCACGCCTCACTCCATGGGTCTTCTGAAGAGCTCCGTGCCCCCCTCCAATGGTTCCTTCGACGCCGGCGCTGCTGCCATCCTGAAACCCATCCTCTCCTTCCTCGCCAGAACCTCCTCCCCCTTCATCGTTAACGCTTACCCCTTCTTCGGCTTCCTCGGCAACCCCAACGCAACCCAGCTCCAATATGCCCTCTTCAACTCTTCCGTCCGTTACTACGACAGCGTCACCCATCTCTATTACGACAACATGTTCTACGCCCAGATCGACGCCGTTTACGCCGCCATCGCCGCCCTCGGCTTCACCAACGTCTCCGTCGCTGTAGGCGAAACCGGCTGGCCCTCCGTCGGTGACCAGTACGAGCCCGGCGTAAGTCTCGAGAACGCAAAGACTTTCAATTCCAACCTTGTGAAACACCTTACTTCAGGGAAAGGGACGCCCCTAAAGCCTAACAGCACTGTTGAGACCTACATATTCGCTCTCTTCAATGAAGATCTCAAACAGGGAGCCGCATCCGAGCGAAATTATGGCCTGTTTTATCCAAACATGACTGCCGTATACGATTGCGGCCTAATGAAGGCGCCGAACCAGGTGTGTTGAAGCACCGTTTTTTGAAGCTGATGCTAAGGACTCGCTTTTAAAAATGATTTTTGTTGAATTACAGCTGAGTGGCTCTCACAACTAAAATGTATTGTACAAACAGAGCTTTGCCCCTTTTTCGGGCGCCGGCATTGCCCCGAAGAAGCAATGGTGTGTGGCTAAATCTGACGCAACCGACGCTCAGCTCCAAGATATACTCAACTGGGCATGTCAACAGCCGGAGACAGATTGTACATCTATTCAACCAAATCATCCATGCTACAGCCCCAACAATTTGCTGCTTCTCGCTTCCTTTGCGATGAACAGCTACTATCAGAGCCAAGGGCGACAAGATTCGGATTGCTATTTCAACGGGAGCGGGGTCGTGGTTTTCAAGGATCCAAGTAAAGCCTGCTACTACTCTGATCTCTCTCTGTTTTTGGACGTTTCGCAATGGTTTTTTAGCGTAGGTAGGAAGTCAAGTTTTCCCCGCTCAGTACCAACATCGGATGTTTCTCAACTGTGCAGGTTACGGGTCGTGTGTGTACAATTACGCTTCTCCATAATTGATGACGGTTTACAGGCGGCGATGGGCTTGATTATTTGTTCGCCATTCTTTTGTAAATAAAACTCGCACATTGTCGACAAGAGCGACAGGAACAATGGATCATGATTCATCTGTTATCTGTTCTTTTCCCTCATTGACCGGAGTCGGGACAAACATAGTGTCAGTTGAGCGTTTAGATATGACCGTTATGCGACTAAAGCGGCATCTAGCAGGGCTGCTGCTGCTAGACGTTTCACTTGACCGAATGGTTGCCTTTCCCTTTAACGGTCGAGCGAGACGAAAGCCTTCCACAGAGAAGATGAAACGAAAAAATTTTGAACTGAAAAAGTGTCGAGACTACCCTTTGGCAAAAATGATGCATAATCTCTCTTTTTTTTGGGCAATAAATTAAATATATATTAAGAGAAAAAAGGCTTGGCATTTCTATCTTCTTCCTTTTCTGTTCTTTTTGCTTTCTAAAACGCCAACCTCACACCATCTTGCAGCTTTCACACACCCAAGCCTCCCTGAACCAAAGCATCCCTGGTTATATTCATATTAAGAAGGCATTGCTCTATATTCATACAAGAGGAATCTCCTTCCTCATAGATCCTCCTCACTTTTGCTTTTGGAAGTAGCTACTAGCAAGTTATCTTTGCCCTTTTGAGTGGTTGTCCCCATCCCTCCAACCCACTCCCCATTGACCTTAGGGGATATAGGGGTTAAAATGGCTCACTAGCTCCATTCGCTCCCCATTTTCTTAAGTAGGATCGCTTGCCTACTCCTCACCCAACCTAGCATCATATATACCTCAAGATAGCTCTCTAGAATTATAGCCTTCTCTTAATTTTGCGACGTCAATTCATGAATAGATGCTTTAAAGTCTTTTAGATGCTTCAAAGTCTTTCAGTTATGTATATCAAAAGTGGAGTATTGAAAATGAATATGTTTTGCAATCCAAGGAATGAAGAAGGTGAGATGTGGTTGAAAGGAGTAGGCTTGATAGAAAGAAAATTCAAGATGAAATGAGAAAAGGAAGGAAATCAAGAAACGGTATAGATCAATAATTTCTTGTCCTTTTTTTCTTTCACTGAGAAGTGCCTCTTTTAAGTACATCTTTGTGGTCCTTTACTCTTGCAGATGGTTTAGTGGCTGATAAATATTGATGCACGAGAGTTGGTAAATGATGTGAATGCACATGTGCATGCATGCACATGCATGAGTGCATGCATGCATGCATGCCTTGCATTACCCATGTATATTAATCAACAACATTAGGCTCTCTTTGTCTTGAGAATGTCTTTTTTGAATAATGCATTTCTCTAAATAAATCATACATTTTTATGTAGTTTTAATACTCCACAAAAAAGTGTTAATGGTCTTGGACAAAAGATGTACCCAACCATTGACCATATGCTCTAGCAAGCAATGTTCTTTCCCCAATAAAGCCATTTTCTACATAAAGTATTGTTTTTTATTTAGTCTTCTTAGTCTAGAATAATTCCAAGACCTTGTAAAAATGATTTACCCATCCTTGCCTTTGTGGCATATTGCTATAGCAATGATTATGTGGCTCCAAATTCAAAAGTGACAAGCTTTGAGATAGGTTGATTGACTAAAAAAGTTTGGAGGTTGATAAGTCCCTTTGCTATTTTGCCTTTAATAGAGTTGCAATCTTTCCCTTGCCTTTACCTAGATTGTACCAAATTTATTTCTTGAAAGTGGTTTCATTATTTAAAACATTGACTACCTAGATTGCTAATATCTAGCAATTAAGTTTGGGCATCTATTTTCTATACCCTCAATTCCATTTGTGATATGTTCTAGCTCATAGTGGCTTCCTATTGTTCTATTAGTTTAGCCTTACCACTTTGCTTACCATTTAAATTATTGTGTCGATCCTCCATACGCTTTGTACTTCACCACTTTGTGTGCCATTATGTTAAAATTGCTATTTCTTGATACCCCCTTCGAAAATCAATCCACCCATCTAATATGTGCACGGATTTAGGTTGTTGGTTTGTAGATGTACAAGCTTAAGACGGATCAAACTACACAAGAAATTCCATGAAAGGTATAGGCACTCTCAAGTCAGTGTATCCCAATGTGACCAATGTACCCACCTAGTATGTGTCTCGTATGTGTCAGTATTTATGTTGTTGGCTACCCCCTACTTTGCCAGTCATTTCTCTAATAGGAAGCTCAAAGAGACGGGCACT
This sequence comes from Dipteris shenzhenensis, assembly GCF_047967505.1. Lineage (NCBI taxonomy): Eukaryota > Viridiplantae > Streptophyta > Polypodiopsida > Gleicheniales > Dipteridaceae > Dipteris > Dipteris shenzhenensis. Next base: position 36,653,551 of record NC_141620.1, read on the forward strand.
AAGCTTAGTGCATAATGCTCACTATACAAGCTAAGGGGGATCAAACCACACAAGAAGCATCATGAGAGAGATAGGCATACTCAAGTAAAATTTTTCCAATGTGATTATCAATCATAAAATGAGACGATTCATTTATAGATAGCCTTAGGATCCACTTTATACATCATCATGCCACTTATCTACCTTATCTTCTAGATGTTTCTCATCACTCTCACACGATTCTCTCTTCATACCACTTTGTAATCCTCTTTTGAGCAAATACAATATGACTAGCAGTACATATTTCAACATCCCCCCTTGATGCTACGTTGATCATTACTGATTGCCTATGTTATTAGAGGTGTGGTGTGTTTACATAACTGTAGAAAATCTAAATTATCTATGCTATGTGCTCAATGTGTAGAGCTTGATTTGTTAAATATATTTCATTTATATAATATCACTATAAACTCCTTATGGATCAAAAGTTATGCTCATTTGAATTTTGAATCAATCTCTATCTAAAGATGATGGGTTGGCATAGTGGCTAGTGCATCAATTTGAGTTCACATGCTGCATATAAAATTGTGCCTATGTGGTACTATGCGCTTATGTCACACTAGTGATGTTGCATGTTGACTAAATTATTGATTGGACTGCAGTGGCACTTTGATGATGTGGCTATGCCACATGTCCTACTGACTTGGCAAGAGGGATGCTAATGTGGCACAAGCTTGATGGCTAACTAGACTAGACTCTTATCTCATTAAAGTTGAATTAGTCACAATTTGACCCTATCTACCACACGGCATTACCACATGGCCTAAGGCTTAAACCTTGGAAGAAAAAAATGGAGAAGCTTTTATTCAAAGAGGCCGGGGCAATGATAGCAAAATAATGGAGGTAGCAAGGAGAAGGCAACACCCTACGAGAATGAAGGTTAAGTGATTGCTCATCAAGGTTTGTGTTGCAACCTGTTGAGGCGCTTCATTGTAGCTTGTGTGGGGGTCCTTGTATCTTGGCTATCTATCTCTCTTCTCACGAGAATGAAGGTTAAGTGATTGCTCATCAAGGTTCACGTTGCAGCCTAGTAAGGCACTTCATTGTAGCTTCTTGTGTGGGAGTCCTCGTTGTAGCTTGGTTGTCTGTCTCTCTTATCTTGTAGACATTTTTCCATTGTAGGATCTGTCATTATTGTGTGTGCCTTTGTTGACAATGTAGTCATGTCTATAGGTGCCTCTGAGCACACTATATGCTAGTCACACTATTTACAGTGATCTAGGTTGAATATGTTGTTGCAACTCTTTGTCCATGGTGTGTGTTGCCTTTAATGCTATCCTCTATTTGTCGTTTTGAATGCTTGTTTAAAGTAGAAGTTGCTAATCACAGTTGCTACATTTTTGCTCTTCATTAGGAGAGAAATGGGGTTTCAAAAGGGCCTCCAATTAGTGTTTCGTGATTTCAAGGGATTTGAGGTGTACCAATGAGAGTGCTAATAGGTGTGGGGCAATGGTATGTTGGGTGGAGGGTAAGAAGGCTTGCAGTAGAGAGCCCCTATTAGTTGTTCCCCTTACACTAGGGACCACCCAAACCATCCCCCCCCCCCTTAACCCTCCCAGGTGCACCTCCCCCACATGAGTCCAAATTTGCTTTCAATGACATGGTGGGACCCTTGTGGGAAAAATTTTCTTCCCCCCTCCCTCTTTCTAGGGCCTCTGCCCTGTTCTAGTCTAGCTTGCCATTCCCTCCATTTTTGAAATGTGAGGCTGCCCTCCCTCACATTTGCCCTCTCCCCCCTCTTTCTTTGCTCCCTCTTGCTCTGGCCTACTTGCTATAGATCCTCTCTCTCTCTCTCTCTCTCTCCCCCCCCCTTCCATTTGCTATGTACCTCCCCCCCACCCCCCCTCTCTCTCCCTCACCTTTCTCTCTCTAATGTGTCTCTGTTGGTGTTGTTCTCTCCCTCTCCTTCGCCCTCTTTTGTGCCTCTGTGGAGCTGCATCGCCCTATGTAGGAGTCCCATTCTTACTGTTGCGACCTCTGCAACGTGGTGATGAGCAATGCTACAAGACCATGCAATGTTGTGACCTCTTGTGTCTTCCACAACACCAGAAATGCATTGGATGAGTGGATCCCTTGCACCGACAGCTTGAATGACTAGATAGTGATAAAAGGATCGACCAAAGGTCCACATAAGCTTCCCAAGAGTAAGAGAGGTGATATCATGCATGAGTGGAAGGGGTGCATCTTGAAGTTCAAGTTTGGGAAGAAAGGATGGCTCGTAAAAGTGCAACATGTCTACATGGGAAAAGATATGTGGCTGCCTCCATCATTCAATCAATCTAGGATACCATCACACTATGAGCCTTTCTATCTATGTACCTTTTTCACCTGTAAGTGTAATGAGTCCATTTGGAAATTTTGTGTTTGGTTTCTAAGAGCTCTTATTCATGGTAGATTTTTTCCCTTCGTACTTCGAGGAGTGGGAAAGCTGAGTCATTCATAGGCAAGTTCACTGATGCGATTCATGAGGATTTAGGTAAGAAAATGCATGCAGGGGAGAAGTTGGCCTCCTTGAGAAAGAAGAAATAATGCAACATACATCACCCCAATGACATCATCAAGCTATGGCCATCTGCTAACCATTGCACCACCACAACTTCAAGACATGGATTGCAGCATTGTGGACTCGAGGACATTACAATCGTACAAGGACAAGATTGCAAAGGATGTGGGAATGGCTACGAAGTCCGCATTTAGATCCAAATGGGAAAGGTTATCTTGGTTTATGCCTCTACACATTTTTGCTTCTTTGTTTCAGAATAGAAGAAAAACTATGTGGTCCTGTAAGTGTGTAGATGAAAATGCTCTTGAAGATTTACTTGGGATGAATTGGGGAACTAGTTCAGGTGAACAAAAGGGTGATGTGTTTCAATATCATGCATGTAAAGACAATGTGGTTATTAGATACCATATGTCACACCAAATGTTGTATCTAGATTTTTAGTAGAGGTGCTAGAAGAAAACAAATGGCCAGTGGATGAACAAAAACAGCAGAGCCTAATATGCCTTTATAACACTCCACATCCATGTTTCATACTATTGAAAACAAGAGACACTGTACAAAATGCACATTTTTTACCAGTTCATCGTCTCTACACAAACCCACATAGTACACTTCCTCTTGAAGGTTTCCCTCATCCGGTAGTTTCACATCAGCCCACTCATCATCATCCACGTGCAAAATAAGATGCCACTGTAGAGGAGTATGGGATAGAAGAGGCATTATGGCACAAAGAGTGAGAGCACAAGTGAGGTAAAATCCATTGTATTAGAATGAAGGAATGACCTCCATTTTATAGAAAGAGAGGATGGTGTAGGCACCTCCCCTATATCAGTGGCAATCAGCCCCTACATCAGTGGGACCAGCCTAAATCAAAGAAACCTCCGATGTGGGGGCCTTTGGCTTACATCATCACTTAGGTCACACACTAGACACATCATAGCACTAGATGTGCCTCTACAACACACACACACACACACACACACATGTGACTCCCCTAGATGCACACATGCACCATAGAGCAAGCCCTTGATCACACTTATCCCAACATACCCCCCCCAAGGGTTTGCCTCTTGCAATGTCAAGGATACATCTAGTCACATAGTTTCTCATGCCATCTCATGGTGGTCACACATGGCCATCTCATGGTGGTCAAGGATAAATCTGTGTCTAGGGTCTCATGCTAGCAAAGGTGCCCAAGGGTCAAGGTTCACAAAAATGGGATAGACCAAACACATATCACATGGCCTACATTATATGGTGACCAGAGGTGATTTACAAAAGACACAACATATGACATTCTTTTTGGAATACTACTCCAGGCAGAGAACCTCAAAATTTGACCAAGTGATGATAAACAAAAATTCAAAGGCAAGTTGCTCAAAAAGCAAGGTCCTTGTCTTCTACCACAAAGTTGGATGCTTCTTTTGTTGATGGAGTTCTCTCTTCAACCATATTTGACATAGTCCTCTTTTTCTCATTGCAAAACTTTTCAGAGTGATTATTCTTTGCACAATATGAGCAAGGGTTGATTCTATAACAATCCTTCTCAAGGTGATTGTTTTTCCCATAGTGTTTAGAAGCCTTGTACTTGCTGTTTGAAAACCTCACTGCAAGTGCCTCTGTATGCATTTTGCCCGCTCTTGAATTGTTCTTCCTTTCCTCTTCTTGTAAGGCACTAATGATGCCTTCTAATGAGGGTTGAGGTAGATTCTTCAAAGTAGTAACCACATAGTCAAAATCCTGAGGCATGCTCTTTAAAAGCACTGCCATAGCATCATCCTCAGTGACAAGGGAATTAATTGAAGCTAGTTGTGTCATAATACTTCTCATAGTGTTGACATGGGTAGCAACATTATCTCCCTCCATTCTAAGTTCAAAGAACTTAATTTTTAGATTTAATTTGGAAGTATGAGAGCTAGCACCAAACAATATGTCTAATTTGTGCCATGCTTCAAAAGGGGATTCCAAATTTGAAATGTGGTGTACATATCATCACCCAAACCTAATGCAATGATGGCATAGGCTTTTTCAATTCTCTTTGCATCTACAAGTGTAGAAGTAGAGTCAGTGGCTTTTCCTTTACCTTTTGTTGTAGTTGATTCACCTTCTTGAGAGGTTTGAGTTCCTTCTTTGACTAAGTCCCATAGATTCTCCTTCATAAGCATAAACTTTATCTTCATCTGCCAAGTATGGAATCCTTGGCCATTGAACTTGTCAATTTTATAAGTAGCCATATCTGAGAAGGAAGTAGGAAGAAAACTCAAAAAGAGGTGTTGGAGAAAATGATGAGGTGGCACTACCACAATGAGTTCTATAAAGCCTACCAGCTCTGATACCAAATGTAGAGGAGTGTGGGATAGAAGAGATGCATCATGGCACAAACAGTGAGAGCACAAGTGAGGCAAAATCCATTGTATTAGCATGAAGGAACGACCTCCATTTTATAGAAAGAGAGGATGGTGTAGGCACCTCCCCTATATCATTGGCAATCAGCCCCTACATTAGTGGGACTAGCCTAAATCAAAAGAACCTCCCATGTGGGGGCCTTTGGCATACATCATCACTTAGGTCACACTTTAGACCCATCAAAGCACTAGATGTGCCTCTACAACACACACACGCGCGCGCGTGCACACACACACACACACACACATGTGACTCCCCTAGATGAACACATGCACCATAGAGCAAGCCCTTGATCACACTTATCCCAACAGCCACATACCACCTACCTTTACAGAGAAATTGTCTCATATTGAAAGGTCCATCCAAACTCCACTTGTCTTATCTTAGAACTTATATCTAGAATGAAATACATTTCTCACCTCAAAACAAAAGATCTTAACTCTCCTTCCACAATAACATTCCATTGGGTTAGACAGGGCATTAGTGTTACCAATGTTAGATTTTTAAGGAAAGGGTTCTTTGTCTTCCTATTTAAGTCTCCCAGCATGGCCTTCAAGGCTCTCAACTGCGTGCCCTATGGACTGTCAGACACCAAACTCTCTACTTAGACAAGTGGAAGCAAAACTTTAACCCTAATCTCCCTAGATCCACTATTACTCCTATGTGGGTAGAGCTCCAAGATCTGCCCCTCTCACTCTGCAACCAACTAGCTTCCTTGTGCAATGGTTCGGGTGAGGTAGTTGGAGTTGAGAAGGAAAACTTCATCAATCCTAGAGCTAACCCGCAAGTGTGTATTAAGATGGATATTGTTGAGGATCTTTCCAACACATTGGTAATGGTCAATAGGAATGGAAGTGTGTACAGGGAACAACCCCTTCTCTATAAAAATCTTCCAAATTCTTGTTTCCTATGTGGACTCTGTAGTCATGCAGTTAAGAACTGCCCACAAAGGAGGACCAAATCTAAGCCCAAGGATCTTGCACCCACCAGCAGCAGTAAACAAGCTGAAAAAGGGGTCCCCAAGTCAGTTTCTACTGAAAAAACCCTTCTCCAAAAGATAAACCCTGTCAAACCCTTGCTCCCCCAAGATAAAGGCAAAGGGATGATTGATGACACCATCGTTTTGAACAATGGTTTTGACACCCTGGCAGACAGTGAAATTGAGGAGTGGATAAGAAAAAATCAAAACCTGGACATTGACTCTCAGATTGAAACAGGCTAGTCAAAAGATTTTCAAGAGGATATAAATAGAGAGGATGAGATGGCCTCTTCAAAAGTCAGTGAGGAAGACCTAGGAGGTGATCAAGTTATGGGGGTTGAAAAGGATACTGCTGACCAAGGTAAGGCTTTTACTCAGGTACAAAGCAAGAGAAAACTCTCTCAAGGAAAAAATGCCTCCCCTTAGATAAACAGCCCCAATCCCAAGGCTAGAAAGGGAACTAAGAAGAATGTCAAGTAAACCAATAGCCATCCTCTCACTCAATGTCGGAGGGCTTATTGAACCTTGCAGAGGAGAAGAGTTAGCTTATTGGCTGAGAACTAATGCTCTTTCTCCTACTTTCCTTACTCTAGAAGAAGTTAAAGTTTCTGGACCTTTTTTGGAGAAGAGACTGACTATTATTGACAAGAGAAGGAAATGGTACTTCACCGACCATGAGGAGGGAAAGGGTGGGGTAGCAATTGGTGTACTATCTAACTATGCTTAGGGTATTTTGGATGTCGAAGTGGATACATAGAATAGATGGTTAACTGCATGATACATGGGTAGACATTCACAATGGTGTCACTTTATGCTTCTAACAGTTCACAAGAAAGAATGGTTAGCTGGGAATGACTCCTAGTGGCAGGAAATAAATGTTTTGTTACTAGTGACTTTAACATGGTGGAAAGCTCCAAGGATAGATGGATGGGTAAAGGAACATTCATCAGAGGCAGAGAACTGACTTTTTGGGAGGACTTGAAAGAAGAGCTAAGTCTAGTGGACATGGGGATGAAGAACACCTTCACATGGTCAAACAGTCAATTGGGGGACAACAGAAGAGAGGCTAGACTAGACATGATATATGTCTCACAAGATCTAGTTAGCCAAACCAGCTCTTGTCAGACTTAGGTCTTTTCCTCTTTCTTTCTTTCAGATATCACAAGCCAATCCTGCTCAAGTGTGACTTTGGCCTGGGCCAAAAAACCACATCATGGTTTAAGGCTGATCCCAAATTTTTTGACTTTAGTGTGCAAGAAGGTGTTAAAGTTATTTGGCTCAAGGCTTTCACTGATTCTCCTTTTGCTAGTGAATCCTGGTATACTGCAATTGACTAGATCCAAAAGTTCCTCAGAAAAGCTAGAAAGGATAGAGCTAAAATTAGGGCCAAGTGGATGGACAACATTCAAAGCATGATTACTACCCTGGAGACCCTAGCTAGACAGGGGGACCCTCAAGCATAGGCTGACTTGGTGCTCAAAAGAAATGAGTTTAGGATTCAAGAGTAGATTCTTCTAAATGACTCGAAAGTATACTTTAGAGATTGGTGGGTTGGCAAAGCTGATAGACCAACCAAGGATTACTTCAAAAGTATTAGAAGGAAAAGGTCTAATGAAGAGGTACCCCTTCTTAGAAAAGCTGACAACTCTTTGGCCCTTCTAATGAGGAGAACATTGACCTCATTCAGCTTCATTTTTAGAGTTTACTATCCTCCACCATTCAAGTAGACAATGAAGTGATTAATGCCAGAGAACTTTGTAAGGAAGCTAGAAAAAACACTATTCTCAGCTTTGATAACAAGTACCTGGAGAAACCTCTAACTATAGAGGAGCTTTTTGAAGCTGTCTCCTTAAGGGAAAAGGCTATTGGGAGCTCATCATTGGAGCTGAACAAGAACCAGTTATTCCTAATATTTCCAATCAACAAGAGTTGCAAGCATTTAAAGGAAGGCATTAGAGAGCCAGAAAAGTTATGTACTGGCTGTCTATCACTATTTCAGATTCTATGATTGTGCATATTTAGGTTGCAAGCACACCGAAGGAGGCGTGGGATACTTTGGCAAAAATGTATAGCACAAATACGCAAGCCAGGAAAATGCAGCTCAGGCAAGAGTTGCATAATGTGCAGAGAGAAAATATGAGCATCAATGACTACCACATGAAGGTGAAGAAGATTGCAAATGCACTTGCTTCTATTGGGTCGCCAGTGGAAGATGATGATTTAGTTTCTATGACCTTGAATGGTCTAGGAAAGGATTATGCACAATTCTGTCCATCCATTGCCGTCCATGAGAATTTTTTTAATTTTGAGGAGTTGATTGCTCTTCTAATTTCTAAAGAGTAGAGAAATGGTGGTGCATCTTCTTTAGGAGGAACTTCAAAAAAAACTGTCTTCTACTCAAATGCTAGAAGAGGTAGAGGAGAGGTAGAGCTGCTTGGCAGGGGTCAATGCTGACTGGATAGCTGAGGTGGCATTGTTGAGGTGGCAGAGGTGATGTGGTAGTGATGATGTGGCTAGATGATGTGGCTAGATGATGTGGCTTGATGACATGGCATTGATGACGTGGCTAATGATGTGGAACTGATGACATGTCAAGATGATGTGGCCTACTTACGTGGCACTGATGATGTGGTAGTCGGTGATGATGTGTCAGATAAGATTACATGGCACTTGGAGATAAGGTGCCACGTGTCCAACTGTGGGTCAACCAGTTAACCCAAGGTGATTTTCACTAGAACGTGGTTCTATCCTATCTGCCATGTGAACAATGGTGCACCGGAATCGACAAAGATTAACGTCGAAGATTTCGATTCCGTCATGGAGACTATACATCGTCTGAGAATTTCGTTGTTGTAGGAGCTTGGTGAGGCGGTTGAAACCTGTGAAGGAGAGCCGCTGTTCGTTGGTCTTCACGTTGTCTTGTGGGAGCCTGTTGTTGCTGTTGCTTGCCTTTGAAAGGAGCCCGTTGTTGTTGTCGATGCATCGTTTGCAGCAAGTGGCCGGTCGTTGTATGCTTGTTGTAGGTGGCTGTAGTTGTAGGTAGTTTGTTGAAGGAGCCAGTGAGCCGCTCTTACTAGAGACGTAGCTTGTCGCAGGGCGTGTGGTGGCTAATAGGTAGCGTAGCTAGTCTGTCATCATCGCTAAGAGCAGAGTGTTGGATAAGGTCGCTCTCGGAGACTCGTTGGTCATTGATGGACAAAGATGCGAGTGCACTCTGCAGAGTTCGGTTGGACGTTCTATTGATAGGAGCCTTAGAGCCTTAGTTTTGGCTCACTAAGGCATAGCCGTGAGGATTTAGTTGTGGTCAAAGCACATAAAAGGGCCACCGGATGGAGAACTTGGCGCACAAGGAGGCTTGAGTCGATGGTGTGTTGTGAGCTAGGCTATGAAGCCTTGGAGATGACTGGCACTTTCGGGCAGCCACTGTACATCGCCAAGTTGCTGTGGAAGGCTTATGCAAGAGCCTTTCGGAGAGGCTGGTGATGCAGCCCAGTGTTGAGCTTGGTTTGGTGGCAGCTTGGCCCGTATGAAGAAGCTTGCTGTTGAAGGAGTTGTTGTTTGAGAGCCGCTGAAGGACCAAGAATAAAGAATTATAGTGAAGGCGTCCTCAAAGCATCTCTCTTTCGATTTCTCAGAGAGAATAACTCTCTCTCTCTCTCTCTTTCGAAGGAGTAGGGATCACTTCTTAGACTTTCCTAATCTCTCTCACACAAGAAGAAACACTCAAATGTACTCTCTTAAATCTCTCACAAACAATGAATCAAATGGAAGGAGATTAACGAAAATCTCTCATGGACGGAAATTTTCACATGAATAGAAATTTCTCTCAACGGAAGTGAAGGGAAGGATCTTACAATCACTCAAGAGAACTCTCAATCTCACAATCTCTCTCGCACTCTCAAGAATCTCAATGTCTCAACGGAAGACAAGGAAGCTCTGATACCATGACAAAATATGAAGAGGCGAGAGGAGAAGAGTGGAGTTGAGGAGAGGGGGCACAGCTAGAGAGCACACCACAAATGACTAACTGTACACTAGATTTCGTTGAAAGAATAGAATATATACAAACCCTTTTAGGGTTAGGGTTAGGGGATCTAAGCCGTTCCTTTATAACACTCTATAAGGTTAGTGCTATGCACATATGATCATGTGATGGTGCTATGCACACATGATCACATGATGTTGAGCGTGAACTCTCAACAAAGGTGACCCTGTCCTAACCCCCAAAAATTTTGACAAAAGTCTCAGTTTGATTGCAGGATGGGTGCCCCCCCAAATTCTAGCACTTTGGGCACTTCCACTAAGCACTTTAAAATGCTTAGGGGAATTGATCAAAGTGCGAGGATGGAGGGTCATGTCTGGGCACTCATCCTGCACTAGAACACATACTTTTTGGCACTTTTGGGGCCCTCAGTTTAGGATTTTATTCAAATACAGGTCAACTATCCTAAGGTGGCTCTAACCTAGTCCTTCTGACCCCAAAAATTTTGCCAAATTTGAAACTTGAATTGCAAGATGAGTGCTCTAGGCAAGGACATTCCAAATCTTGGCACTTTGGGCAGTTCCATTAAAATGCTTAGTGGAAGTGCCCAAAGTGCCAAGATTTGGGGGGTCCTACCTGGGCACTCATCTTGCAATTGGACACACACACTTTGGCACTTTTGGGCCCTCAATTTAGGATTTCATTCAATCGGAGGTCAGCTTCCCTAAGGGGACCAATGTGATGTCGTCTTGACGTTGGTGGTCTGGCTTACAGAGAAACCTACTCAGACAAAGGCCTTCTCCAACTAAGAGTCACACCTGAATGAAAAGTCATTGAATCTCCAAAAATTTGACCCTGGCCCAATTCTTCTAACCCTAAATTATTTGGCAAAAGTCTCAATCCAATTGTAGGATGAGTGCCTAGGCAGGACCCCCCAAATCTTGGCACTTTGGGCACTTCCACTAAGTGCTTGAAAACGCTTGGTGGAAGTTCCCAAAATTCTAGGATTTTAGGGGTCCTGTTTGGGCACTCATCTTGCAGTTGAACACACACTTTTTGGCACTTTTGGGCCCTCAATTTAGGATTTCTTTCAAACAGAGGTCAACCGCCCTAAGGTGATCCTACCCTAGTCCTTCTGACCCTAAAAAATTTGCCGAATTTGACCCCTAAATTGCAAGATGAGTGCCCAGGTAGGACCCCCCCAGATCCTAGCACTTTGGGCACTTCCACTAAGCATTTTGAAATGCTTAATGGAAGTGCCCAAAGCACCAAGATTTGGGGGGTCTTGCCTAGGCACTCATCCTACAATTGGACACACACTTTTTGGCACTTTTGGGCCCTTGATTTAGGATTTCATTCAATCAGAGGTCAACTGCCCTAAGGTGACCTTGATCTAGTCCTTCTACCCCAAATATTTTTGACAAAAGTCTCAGTTCAATTATGGGATGAGTGCCAAGGCAGGACCCCCCAAATCCTAGCTCTTTGGGCACTTCCACTATTGGGGCTACTTTGAGGGCATGATGGAGAAGGATAGTTTTTAAGAGAAAGAGGGATTTTTAGGAATGCTATGATGTGAAGAGAGTGGGAAAGAAGTAAGGAGTCTCACTTGTAGCTTTTTTGGAAGCTCCCCTCAATCCTAGACTACGTGTGCTTGCATATTCAGCCTCCAACTCTAAGTGAGCCTGGTACTTGTTGGAGACATCCTCGAATGGTGCCATGACTAAAGGAGTGTAGAGAAGGAGAAGGTGTGGAGATGCAAGCTTGAAGGAGTAGCACGTAGGAAGAGGGAGGGCGAGGAGGAGGAGGGATGGGGGAGGGAGGACCAGTAGTTGAAAGGAGGAAAGGGGGGCAGACCAACAGGTGTGGAGGGTGAGGAGGAGTAGGCATGGAGGAGGAGGGAGGGAGGAGGGAGGAGCAAGAGGGAGGGGGGAGGAGGAGCAGAGGTGGAGGAGGAGGGGAGGGGAGGAGGAGCAAGCATGGAGGAGGGAGGGGGAGGGCAGGAGGAGCAGGCATAGAGGAGGGAGGGAGGGAGGGGGAGGAGGAGGAAGGGGGAGGAGGGAGTGAGGAGGGGGAGGGGGAGGGGGAGGGGAGGAGAGGGGAGGGGGAGGAGGGAGGGAGGGAGGGGGAGGAGGAGGGAGGGGTAGGAGGGCATGAGGATGGGGAGTGAGGGAGGGGGAGGGAGGAGGGGGAGGGAGGGAGGGAGGAAAGAGGAGGGAGGGAATTCAAAATTTAAATTTTGAATTTTGAATTTTTTGGTTTCCACCTAGGAGTAAGAGTTGTGTAAGAGGTGGGGTCACTTTTGGGCTTAAGCCACCTAGGTGAGGGGGGTTTAAGACTTTTTGGGACCTACCTTGGCCCTTTCATTAGGATAATCCATTCCTTCTCCCCTAATGTTCAATGAAACTCCCTTGCACTTAACACTCTTTCCAGACTCTGAAATGATCTCATGTATGAAAAAAAAGCCCTTGATCAAAGTTTTTGCGTTTTTGATAGTGTGCTCATTGATGATTTTTTGTGCATATGCATGCACATTTTTCAGAATGTCATTCGCCATAGAAGGAGTAACTTCAAACCCATCCTCTTATACCTTCACCCATTTGTGCATCCAAGCCTTCTGTTTAGCCAACGGTAAAGCTGATGCCATCTGCCTCACAATACTATGACCAGCTTTACTACTAGCAAATATTCAATCACACTCTTTACTGCATCATGCTTGACCTGCTGGATGATGCAATCTTCCATGCAATGATCTTTATCCCTTTTGCCAAAAAACCATTCTTTGGACATTAATTTCTCTGCAGCAAGACTTACGTATTTGTTTGCAAGTTTCTTACAGGCCTCCACATCCAAGTTGTCATCTCTTTTTTCTCATTCTTCTTTGCCTTGTCTTTAATCAATAATGGAGCCTCATATGTGACATCTCCCTTCTCACATGCAAGACATACTTCTTGTATTTGATGAAGAACTTCATCACTACAGAAAAGTATGCTTGTGTAGTCTTGATACTTGTCCCTTACTATTTTAAATCTTGTCATCGCCTCTATTCTTTCTGGCTTTCCCCTTGGTACAATTGCACTCAAGCATGTGTAGAAGTCAAGATTTTTCACTTCCACTTTAGTAGCAATTCTTTGGAGAGTGGTCATAGGAGAATTAAAAGTTCTCCATATGGTCCTAGCTTTGAGCAACATCTCTAAAGTGGAGGTGATCTTTCATAGTGCATGAATGTCATGATTAAGTCTTTCCGACTCAATCAAATTTTTTTTCTCATTCTTGAAGATACAAATGCATGCAGAATAGTAGTGGAATTGAGGCACATTCACAAAGGTATCATAAGTAATTTCTCCTTTATTGTATGCCTCTCTAGAATGCTCATTACAAGCATAGACATCATGGATGATTTTTTCTTATTAGTTTCATTAAGAAGTGAAACTTTTATATTGGTGTCGAAAGTTTGTATGCATTGATAAAAATAAAGGTTTGAAAAACTTGCCAAGATTTGAAACTTTTATGAGAAAAAATATAAAATTTCGGAAGTATTTACAACTTTTTCTTTAAATTTCATAAGAAAACAAACAAAATTATAATATGTTCTACAAATATTATGATACTAAAAAAACTAGCTTGATAAACTTTCGCCAAGATTTTATATTAATATATAAGTATACCTTCGATAAAAACATCCCTGATAGACATAGTGCTAACCATCTATTGCCTCAAATATGCATTGACCTAAGAAATTTCTATTGGCATCCTTTATATGTCGTTGTGGATCATTCATTGAACTTTGTCCTTCTTGAAGTGATGGAACTTGTTTTTTGAGGAACTTAGTGAATTCCATCTAAAAATCTCAAAGCTAAAAGAAAGACATGGATTGACTAGAATCTCCTTTGATTGGCCAACATGCCCTTGGATAGATTACCAAATTAGAAACAACTGGTTTTTCCCCATCAAGCAAAGCCCAAAAATCCTTTTCAGCATAGTCTGTATCTAAGGTCCTGATGTTGGTGAAGATGCTTGCTTTGACCACTGTCGAAGCATGTACAACTTGAGTTTGCTGAATCTAGCCCCATATATATCCTGAATCCTCATCTATCAATGCCTCATTCAAGCAAAGATTTAGGTTCTTCATTGATAACATTTCTGCTTCTGAATCGAACTCCATTTCAAGACCCTCTACATCCTCTTCGTGTTCTTTCTCTTATCTTCTTTGCCCTTTCTTTGTAGATAAACGACCTCTTTTGTACTTGTAGCTATCATATGACTTGGGAACTGTAGCTTGTGAAGTACTCACCTTTTGCATTTAACATCGGGGTTTATTTTTTAGGGGCTCTATGTGAACTGCTCTAGATCGCCCTACTTCTTCTTCTATTGCCTCCACTTCAAGTATACTCAAGGGTTGCACACTTTGTTATCCCATCAACTTCATGCGTTACACCATCTAAGTGAGTAATACCATGAACGAGAGATGCATGTGCATGTCCTGTTTCATCTGATGCATGTTGTGTCTTAGTGAATTCAATTCTTCTCTCAGATGTAGATCCCTTGTAAGCATCCACGTGTACAAGACCCTCATCCAACACTACAATGTGTTTTGTCTCATCCACTCTAGTTCCTCTTCCATTTGTATTACCCTGAACCAGGTGTACATGGCGTGTCTCATCCCTTCCTTTCTCATGTGTGGATTCTTGCACCTTAGGTGTCTCATGTGTGGACCCTTATACTTTAGGTCCCTCCAATGAAGTAGAACCTTGTTCAATGACACCTTCAAAGTATTCAAGGATTAGCTTTGACTACATTTTTCTTGCTTCCTCAATGGGAAATTCGTCCCACACATGTTGGAGGATCTCCAATGTAGGAACCAATTCAGGAAATCTAGGTGCTTTTGGAGGCGGAATCACAAAGTGCATTGCATCTTTCTTTGAAAGATGAAACAATATGTTGCTCATTCTTGACTTTGTATAAATCGTCATTGTATTGCTATCTTCTTCGATTTTTATTCAAAACCATGCTTTCTTTGTGGTGTTAATAATGGTCCAATTTGTGAAGTCCTTCGGGGCATAAATTCTTCCATTGTATTGCAATGTCATGCCATTGACAAATGTTGTAACCTCAAAATCCATCCTATATTAAAGCATAACAAAAAATTTAGGTACAAATAATATAATACTTTTGCATGAAAACTACAATTACTTTGATAAATCAAAAGTACAATGAGTCCCATTGATATACCTCAAGTTTTCATTCTCCCCAATGGTATTAGTGTCAATTTCATGCTTTGGGAATAGCCTAAAAGGCTTTACAAGGCTTAGATACATGCATAAATGTGAAAAAAAAAAAGGATTTACAAAGAACTCGTGGATAGTGTAAAATGAAATAAAGTACAATCGGATACAAATCTGAAGTTTGTCTGATACAAGTGCAATATGCTCCATCAACTACCACAACTAGTACAAATATAATCTGCTATGTCCACTCCCACAACTAATACAATTGTAATATGTCATGTCCACTGATACAACTACCAATCATCTTGAAAGTTTTAAAACCTTGATCATTGCTTAAATGGTAGCGTTGTTGTGAGTGTGAAACCGCATATGAACAAATGGACTGCTGACTTTGATTAGGAACTAGTCGGGAAATTTTGAGCATGGCTTTGATTGGTTTTTTTAGAGTTCTCTCCTCTAAGGATAAACTAATAATCTATGTTAATCTAGACTACACCAACCGCGAAGTGAATAAAAGCAAGAAATAATTTCTTTTCCATTGTTCTTTTTAATATGCTTAGGTTGCGAATTAAAAGCAAGAAATAATTTATTTTCCATTGTTCTTTTCAATATACTTAGGTTGCGAGTTTAAAAAAGACAATTACTATTGAGACAAATAATTTTAAAAATGAGACAATATTTTAATTTACAAAAACTAATTTACTTACAACTCATAAGAATTGAACATTCACATTAATAAGAAGTTAAAATCTCAATAAATTTAAAATTGACTTTATGAAAAATAATAAAAACTAAAAATTAAAATGGACTATAAACCCTAAACCCTAACCCCAAACCCTAAACCCTAAACCCTAGTCGTGACCTTCTAAACCCAAACCATACAAACCCCTTAAACCTAAACCCTAACCACCAAACAATAAACCCTAAACCCTACCCCCCCACATGGTTTATGGAACCTGACAACCTTCTAATGTATAATGCTCATTGCAATCGGAGCCTTATTTAAGATTTTTCATTTTGACACTTATCATATAGATCCACTTTTATTTACTTATTATCAATAGGTGGGGAGTAAGTTTCACATGGTGGGCTTACTCCCCACCATGTGATCTTACCCTCTAGGTTAGGGGTGGCCCTAAACCCAAACCCCCAAAGCTAACCCCAAATCCTAAACCCTAAACCCCAAACCCCAAACCCTTAACCCCAACCCAAAAACCCTAAATCGTAACCCTAACCCTAAAGCCTAAACCCTAACCCCCAAACCCTAAATCTTAAACCCTAACCCCTAAACCCTAACATCCAAACCCTAATCCCTAAACCCTAACACCAAACCCTAAACCCTAAACCCTAAACTTGAAACCCTAAGTCCTAAACCCTAATCCCTTAAATCGTAAACCCTAACCCCCACCCTAAACCCTAACTCCCAAACCTGAAAAAAATAAAATTACCGCAACCAATTATTTCGCACATTACAGAGTTCATAAAGATGCTCGCCAAGGAGGAAGTAGAAGGAGATAGCGCAAATGAAGAATGCCCATGATAACACCATTCAAATATTGAGAAAGACTAAAGGTGGTGGTGGTGGTTAGATGAGAGTGATGAAGATGGCACCCAAGTGACAAGTGATGACAGAAAGGACATTTGAACAAGCAAATGCTTGGATCGCTCATTTTTATTTATGACAAAAAAGGACATTCGAACAAGCAAATGTTTGGATCACCCATTTCTACTTAAGTCATCATAAAGGCATAATTAAATTATTGAAAAGGCCACAGCAAATCCTTTCATGTTTGGATCGCCCATTTGTACTTAACTCACTGTAAAGCTAGAAATAAATTATTGAAAAGGCCATGACAGATCCTTTGTACAAAGACTCATCTAGAGCAATATTTCTTATAAACTTATGATAATGTAAAATTGCAAGCGTAGCTATTACTTATTTTTAGAGTACAAAATAGGCTTCCATCATGTCTCATGTCTGTATAAACCTTTTAATTTCTTGAATATTCAAGAGTGTTATAGTTTTCTGCATTGAAAGTAAAAAGAGTCTTGCAAGTCTCTTATGTATACCGTTTTTAAATTTTGTGAATCTTCAAGAGCGTGGTTTTTCATGGATTTAAACTAATAACTAAAGGGATTTTTTAATTTAAAAATACGATTCTTAAAAACAAGAAATACAAAATTAGGATTTAATAGTTGTTTTTGCATTATTAGTGCAACATTGTAGAGAGATGTTTTGAAATGTATTATGTGGAAATGACAGTACCAGAAAGTAAACTTTTGATTCTTGAATGACATTTTCATAAAGTAAACTTTTTATTTGGGAAGGATTTTAAGGAATAGTCCAAATGTAGACATATGAGTCCAAAATTAATGAAATAAGTGTTAGAAGTAACTTTTTCATTCACCACATAGAAGGTGATCCCATTCACTAGTGAGATCTGACCATCCTCCCATTATTCTTTGAAAAAAAATGAAATAATCAAGTATGTGGACATGTACTTGTGCGCCATCAAGATTGATTTCTAATCAACACAAGAAACACTTGATTTGTAACCATCCCTAATAGTATCACCAAACTATGATAGCATTTTTCATCTGTAAAGCACTAGCTATTGCTAGCTAGGAAAGGGAAGGGGTATGCGATATCAAGCACCATGAAACACCTATCACAAACACAGAACAATGTCAATGAATGAAGGTAGAGCCTACTGTCCTACTCCCCCAAACATATGTGCCTTTCACAATATGACAAATTTTCACAAAATAATCATGGACATATTGTTCTTGAAGCCTCATAACCTTTTAAAAGCGGGCGACCCACTAACTTTTTTGTGACAGAACAAGAGAACTTGTGTAGAACCTTCCAACCTCCATAAAAATTGATGAAAAGCACAAGCTTATAACCACTCCCAAACATTGTGCAACACCAATGCAACACTTGTGGATCTTGCAAGCCACCAATCACCATGGATGTAAAGGAAAAAGGTCAAGATCTACATGAAAAACCATAAGAGAACTGAAGGAAGTGCATGGGGAAGCCAAAATATATTGATATATCATGAATAGAATAGAGAATATACAAGGCTAGAGTAGCACTTGAGATGTGCTCCAAAAATTGAGTGCTACAATGCTAGGGAGAGTAGGATAGGGTGCATCAAGGCTAGATGACTACATGCTCTCAAGGGCCACCCCAAGGCAGATTTACAGATGCAAAGGGGGGCACAAACAAACAAGAAGAAGGCTATTGCAGTTGGCCAACTCCATACAAGGCCAGTTTCTTCGAAAAGACCCCTTCATTTAGATTCTAGAACTAGCTTTTTCTAAAAATAGGGT
Organism: Dipteris shenzhenensis; assembly: GCF_047967505.1. Taxonomy (NCBI): domain Eukaryota; kingdom Viridiplantae; phylum Streptophyta; class Polypodiopsida; order Gleicheniales; family Dipteridaceae; genus Dipteris; species Dipteris shenzhenensis. The sequence goes on from NC_141620.1 coordinate 36,672,021, forward strand.
TCCTTGCACAAACATCTGGGAAAATTGTGGAAAATAGCTTGATTTTTTGAAAAAATCACTTCTAGCAATAGGGTAGGCAGGTGGTTTTGCTCCAAAATCGTGTGTAATCTAGAGGCTAGCCAAAAGTAGGGAACCACACTATAAAAAGCTAGGTAAATTCCTAGAAGCACCTGCTTTCCACCGGAGTTTAAGCTATGATATGTTCTTATGGAATATGGGTAGGCTTTTTAAGGTTTAATCTATATTGTATCATGTTCTTTGTTGTGCCTTCTCATTAGGGAAAAAGGGAACTCATTTTGGGGCCTTGTAAGAAATTCACTATTTTTTGATTTATTTCTCTCCTAAAAGACCTCAAAAATAGTAAAATACGGAAACGTGGCTCAGATTTGTCAGTAAGGACTACAGAACTGTCAATTCAAAAAGGAATAAGATAATCTTTTGTCTGACTAACACGATTTTGTATTAAATATCCTCTTAGATTTTTTTTTGTTTACCAAAGATTCCGCATCTCTTTGGCCGACGTGTGCAGGTCTTTCATTAAGAGTCCATCACTGAACTTAGTGATTGCAAGTTTTCAAAATATTCACATGGATACCGCCACACTTCCACGATTCATGTTACAAAACGACTATGAGATTGAAAAACAAACTTCGCAACCTCAGGAGCACAAAAAATGGCCGATACTAGTGAGTCACTATCTCAGAAGAAGCGATTACACCATCTTCACATCGACTTGGAAGAACAATATGCTCCAGCACAAAAAAGACGAAAGGATACGGTGCTGAATGCTCAACAGCGGGAAAATATGAGAAGAGAAGGGCTTCAACATATTGACTTATGGTGCGACGGAAGCATATATCCAAAATGTCAAGTAAAAAACTCTACACCTCCATTTGTCAATCCCACCACATTACTGAGGTTTGCCGGCGATGGACAAAATGGACTTCTTGGTTATATTTCAGCGCAATCTGCATTTGCGGAAACGTATAAAATGATGTACCTACAAGAAAAGGGGGCCAAGATGGAGGAGATAGCCATTCGTGCAAAATTGGAGCAGCAGTTGCAGAATGAAATCGAGGAGCATTCAAAGAGTAAAAAAGAATTGACAAGAGCAAGAAAGAAGAGAACCGTGCTTGGAGACAGACAACGTAGCAGGAAGATTAAAAACATTGCAAATTTGAAGGCTGGGACTGGTGGATGCAAGCGACGAATTCAGGAAGCAAGGTTAGATTGAAATTTATCATTTTGTATACTCAAAAAGGCTCTCTTCCAGACTATATCTATTTCGTTGATTGTCGCAAAATAAGAATGGAGGTGCTGAATAATATAGTCATATAATGTTGTTATTACAGGAAATTATTGGAGCCTGCAAAAGAAAATATGGACCCGAACCTTCTTCCTGTTAAACAAATGAAAGGATTGCTTTCTTGCGGTGTAGCAAAAGGTTTGATTGAGGAAAAAAAATACAAAACAGTCAAACGCAATGTTGTAGAGGACTTTGTATCCAATAATCAAGTTGATGGCACTATAATCCAAGAGGCTCTTGATGTTAGTGGAGTTAGCAGGAAGGGATATAGTTCGATTTTCCATGCGATATCCTCAACTTTGAAAGATCAAAGGATTAAACGAGTTTTACTGCCAAATCCAGCAACCGTGTGGAGGATAAGAGGTCATTTGAATGAAAGTATAGATGAATTTATTGGGCAGTATATCCATATTGAAGAAATATTTCATGGTGTTAAAGGAACCACTGTGTATGATCCTTGGAACAATATATTTTTAGATCTGCAACAACTTCAAAAAAGAATGGTCGAGTTTTATGGAATAACATTTGAGGAGTGCAAAGGCATTTTGAAATTTGTTATCAAACTGGATGAGTGTGAGGTTGTAAAGGAAAAGAAAATGGAAAGAGTTACTATTACATTGATGAATGGAGCGATTGATACATCATTGACTGAAGCGAGTTCGAAGTATTTTAGTGTGCAGTCAGAGAAACACATATGGTGGTTAGGCTCGTTCCAGGTATGATCATGGGCTGTTTTATACTTGATTTTGATCATTGTTTTCAAATCTGATATAGTAATACTTTTGTTTTCTATAATCTCGCAGGTGAAGACCGAAGACCATGAAACACTAGATTGGGTGTTTCATCACACGGAAATACCAACAATAATCAAAAGACAAGTGCAAGGCGAGAATCTCCATGTTGCAGGAAAAGGTGATTTTCAAGTCGAGTGGCACATGGCCGGGGATCTTAAAACACTTAAGTGCATGTATAACATTAGTAAAGGAGGCAACTCAAAGTCTCCTTGTCTTTACTGCAAAGAATCAGCTCAAGTAATGGATTCAAAATGGTGGAAGAGAGCACCTAATAGAGATAAAGTTGACCCTGACTTCAAGGCCATTCTGGACATTCCACTATGTAATGTTCACATCTGCACATTGCATGGTCTATGTCGAATTATTGAGAAATTGGTATTTTTATATATTGGATTTGCTTGGAAACTCCGTCCCGAAAAAAATAGAAAGGATGCTCTTCAAGCATTGGAAAAAGTGTTATCCGATATAGGTCTGCATGGAGGAGATGTTCAAATCACAAAGGATTTTAAAAAGTCTACCAATGGCAAGGAGGTACCAATCAAGCCCTCTATTGGTGGTGTTAAGGCAAGAAGATTCTTGTCTCGACCCAAACACATTAAGCAAGTAAGGCAAGGTAGAGCAGTTTCAAAGATTAATTATGGATTGTGGAAGCAAGTCCATAATGCTGTGAAAGATCATGAGGCTGATGGGGAAGCACGAAATAGGAAGGCAGAGGTGTGGAGGTCTCTTGATCAACTCTTCATGTTCTGTGACAAAGTAACATGGACAAAGAGTGATTACAAGAACTTTGAGGAGGCAATTAAACATTTTGGGAAGTCAATGAAAGACGCGTGGACAGCCTGCAATATAACTCACTACATGGTAAGGTTCTGTCTTTTTCTTTTACTTAAGTGTGATCCTCTTTTTTTTATTACTTACTATGCATTCTTATGTCTTACAGCATATCATATACAACCACCTTCCCTATTTTGTCAAAAAGTATGGATGCCCAGCTATTTGGTCTACCCAAGGCATGGAGAAGTCTCACTACATGGCACGTAATGCATTTTTTAGACACACACAACACTATGGAGGGAGTCAGAAGGCGAATAGTCTGAAGGAAGTCTTCCAATGGTTTTACCGAGGCATACTACAAAGGCTGCATGCTAAAAGAAAAGTTGCTAGCTCCAAAATCAAGCTTGCTTTTCTTCTAGCCCAAAAGCAAAGACGAAGACAAGCTCTAGACAATTCAATTGCAGCAGAGAGACATAGACAGTGGAGGGAATCGAAGATATTTAGAAACCATAAATGGACAAGTAAACATGAATAGGACTCATTTGTAACATATTGGGGTTATGTCCACATGTTTTCAAACTCATTCAATATAAATTTTTTTAGTGGAACAAGTGACTCTTGGTGTTATGCATGAAAAAAATTTCAATGTGAAACATATGATCTGAACTTAATACAATTTGTTTACAATTTCAATATATTGTTCATTTAATATTTAACGACACCACTCTATGTAAATATACAAATCATTTCATCATCAACTTATTAATCATTTATACAAGATCATACCAGATATCAAAGACTTTATACAAATCAGTTCAAATTTAATATAATATTTGTGCTATATTCGATGACTAAATCCTATTTCTCCCAGGGCCTGTTCATCGGAACTCTCTTTTTGATCTTGATTGGAGTCTTTTTCTTCTTTATTGGCTTGATGTTGACTGTCTCTTTATCCTTTTCTTCAGCTCTCTCCACCTGTTCCTCTTCTTGGATTGTGTGGCCTGATGCAATCATGGGTGGCTCTCGAAACCTTACAAGCTGGTGTTTTCCATAGCCCTCCAGATATTTGGGGTCCTTAACACCACATGCTAATGCATAAGAAGTGTAAGACAAAAAGTAAGCGGCCCTAGAGGCCTGCTTATTCACATAATCTCCAAATATATCTATGGCAGACAACCTGTCTATCAAAATGATCTTTTCCTTTTGCCATGAAAGAGCATGTCCACCTAAAGCCCTGGACAAACATTTTAGGAAGTAAACAATGGATTCTCAATTGGTGCTCAACTGCCTATGGTAAATCAAGATCTTGGCACTGCCTAGATCATGAATATAATGAGCTAGGCCTGACATTTTGCCAAACCCAACCTGCCTGCTTCCACTTGATCTCTGGAGGAATGTGTCATCCTCAATTTGTAGCTGCAACATATCAAAGGATTGGAGTGAGACAATACACAACCTACAAAACTAAAGTTAAGCAGAAGTCAAAGTATATGATTTGAAGTACCTTCTCATTTTCATCAGCAACAAGCAGTTCATCTTTCCAAAGATTTATCCCTCTCCCTTCTTGTACAGCCTCTTCTCTAGTCTTTTCTGTGTATAGAGCTGGGAGATTCATAGCTTCCTGTGTGAGCTGGAAGGCAGCTTCATCTGGCTCTTGGAACTTTTCAGCCTCTTTGAAACAAAATGAAAGGGCCTCTACAGGATCAAACATTGTTTCCAAAGCCAGAAGTGATTGGTCATCCTCTATGCCAACCTCCTTGTCAAGCCTTGAAGCCTGGGCAATAAGGGAAATGGCATAGTCCTCCCTCAAATCAAACATATACTCTATATCATGGAGGAAAACATAATCCTTTCCACCAATCAACACACCTGGAAGCATGGGCACTGCATAGTTGCTGCTTTGAACATCAAAATCTTCAACTGGCTCTGCTCCCCTCAGAGTTTTATTCCTCAGTTGAACAAGGTCAAGAGCAGCCACTTGCAGCCCCTCATCCTGAAGGTTGATATCTTCTTCTTGCTCTGCCATTTCAGAGCCCAAAGAAACATCCTCCTTTTCAAAAGCTTCAGATGTGTCTTCTTCTTCTGTTTCCTGCCCTTGTTCATCCAAAGACTCCTGACTGAAGACAATGTACATGAGAAATGCCATGCTCTCCTCCAGCACTCTGCACTTTCTGGTGTGCAAAGTACAGTTGAATTTATAGTGATCAGGCAGGCTGTCAAATCTTCTGCTCACATGGTACCTCAGCCTGTCATTGGAGACAATATGATTAATGTGCACAAAAACCTTTTCACCTCCCACAATTCTTCCTGCCTCTGTCAGTTCTTTGAAGGCATCCCAATAGTCTGAAAGAAAATCTTTGTGTTGCTCCAGTACAGAGCTCATTGAGAACTCCATGTTGAAAATACTGTGGTACAAATGGAAGTTACTCTGAGCCTTGCATTTGTGAAGAAACTCAAATAGGAGCAAATCTGGAGAACTGTCCTCTTCTGGTTCCATTTGTTTTTTGCTGGAAGAATCAGCACTCTGCTCCAGCCTCTTCTTTTTGCCTGTTCAAAAACTTATATACTATGAATTCTATATGCTGACATAAGCAATCAGTGAGTGCATTGTATATCACCAGATAATTCCTTCATGACATCTCATTACTCACCTGGTGATTGCTGAGGTTTTATTATAGCAGCAGAAAAGTCCAGCTTCCTCTTGAAAGGTGGGGCCTGGGAGCCAGCTGTTCCAAAACAAAAACATTTCTCATCATCAAGGAAGATCTCCACAGGGCTAAAGGTAGCAAATTAATGAGGTAGAAGTGAGAAACAAATAATACACAGGAATTTGCAGCAAAATGCGATATGGGCTGTTTAGAGAATTGTAAACCACCCCCCTCGCATTTTGATGCAAATTCTCAAATTCTGGTCATGTGCATGTCAAATCAAGAACTTGGTTCATCTCAGTGATTCCTGGACACTATGATCTCATATACAAGAGAAATAATGGAATGAGTGATACTATTCATGAGGAATGTGTCAACAACAGGAATTTGCAGCAAAATGCGATATGGGCTGTTTAGAGAACTATAAACCACTCTCCTCGCATTTTGTTGCAAATTCTCAAGTTCTGTTCATGTGCATGTCAAATCAAGCACTTGGATCATTTCAGTGATTCCTGGACACTATGCTCTCATATGCAATAGAAAAAATGGAATGAATGAAAATTTTCATGAGCAAGGAGTCCACAAGAGGAATTTGCAGCAAAATGCGAGATGGGCTGTTTAGAGAATTCCAAACCACTCTCCTCGCATTTTGTTGCAAATTTCTTGGTTCTGTTCATATCAACCTACAATCTAATTTCTGGGTGATTTACCACATTGTGGAAGAAGGATGGAGCTGAGTGAAGACATTGGGACATAAAAAATCCAATGGCTGGAAGAAATAAATGTTGAAAAACATTGAAACCAAACTAGAACTCTGACCTTTTTTTTCCTTTTCCATGTTGAATGAGTTGCTTTGGTAAATCTCCTGCTCTTTCTCTAGCTTGAACCTTGCACTCTAGGTAACCTGGAGATCTGAGGCAGGTTGCAGTCTGGATGGAGTGTGCTGGGTAGGAGAGAATCAGAGAGAAAGGATCAGGAGAGAGTCGTGGCAGGGATGAGAGATTGGAATCCAGGGGAGGGAAAAGTGGTTGTGGTATTCATGATGAAATAATGAATGGCACAAGTTCCAAGGAATAAAGTGTACTTTCACACGTGCCAGATTTCAAACTCCAAGAGATCTGGGTCCCATCCACACGTGTGAAAAACGACTAGATTCCACACGTGTGGGATTTAGTGATTCTTTAATTCTATTTGCACTTCTTTGTGGTATCCTGTTTTAGAACTCTTGCCCTCCAATCTCTGCTCTCTTGCCTCTGCAGCATCAGCATCTTGTCCAGCAGCACAGAATCATCCTCAGCACAGATTACTCCTCAGCAGCACAGCACATCCACAGATAGACTCCAGGTCAGGAACAATGGGTTCTCCCCTTAGTCTCTGCAATCTTTTTGCTTAAAATAATCAAAATACATAGTGTATGGAAATGCATAGACTCAAACCAAGACAAAGAAATCACTGTGGGAAAGCAGATCTTCAAGTGTGATATTTGCATGTGATCTTCTTGCATAACCTCCATTCATACTGTATTTGGTTGGAGAAACATAGAAATCACTGCAGGAGTGCACCAGCATGTCATTTAGAAAATTTGCAACAAAATGCGATGTGGACCTGTTTGAAATTCCAAACTGCTCATATCGCATTTTATTGCAAATTTCTCTATTTGGCTTCTTCCACCATGTGATTGCCTTCTTTGTGAGAACATGTTCTGGTTTTTTGACTTCCATAGCTGTAGTCTGCTTGCATAAACTCCATTCATATTGTATTTGGCTGGAGAGACAAAGAAATCACTGTAGAAGTTCACCAGCATGTCATTTCAGAAATTTGCTGCAAAATGCGATGTGGACCTGTTTGAAATTCCAAACTGCTCATATCGCATTTTATTGCAAATTTGTCTATTTGGCTTCTTCCACCTCTGTGATTGCCTTTTCTTCATGAGAACATGTCTGGTTTTGTGACTCTCCTTAGTCTCTGCAATCTTCTTGCCTAAAATAGAAAAATTACATCCTGTATGGAAATGCATAGGCTCAAACCAAGACAGAGAAATCACTGGAGGAATGCAGATTTTCAAGTGTGATATTTGCATGTGATCTTCTTGGATGACCTCCATTCATACTGTATTTGGTTGGAGAAACATAGAAATCACTGTAGGAGTGCACCAACATTTCATTTAAAAAATTTGCAGCAAAATGCGATGTGGACCTGTTTGAAATTCCAAACTGCTCATATCGCATTTTATTGCAAATTTCTCTATTTGGCTTCTACCACCCCTGTGATTGCCTTTTCTTTGTTAGAACATGTTCTTCATGTCTTTGATCTCTTTCCAATCCTTTGTATGCAGTTTTTCAGAGTGATGGCAAGGACCAAATCAACTGCAAGGCAAGTTGGCAAAGGACCAGGTCTTGCAGCAACAGCAGCTGGGACAGGTTCCAAGAAGTTTAGTGTGCCTCCAAAGGGAAGAGCTTCACATGGCAGGAAGGGTAAGCCAATGCGCTTGCTCAAGCAAAAGGCCAAAAGATTGAATAAGGGTGCAGGTGTGCTTAGGGAAATAAGGAGGCAACAGAAAGCCATAGGTTTTGCAATACCCAAAGCACCCTTTCAAAGACTAGTGAGAGAAATTTGTGACAGTTGGAACCTTGGGTTCAGGTGGAATAGAACTGCCATTCTTTCCTTGCAGGAAATGGCAGAGGATTACCTGGAGAAATATTTTGAGGATGCAATGCTTGTAGCAGCCCATGCTCACAGGGTGACTTTGATGGCCAAAGATTTCAACACTTTGTCCAGAGTGAGATGGAGATATGACAAGCTGGTTCATCCTGTGGAATGGCAGGACATCAAAATGAGAGATATATTGCTAATTCCACCCACAAGGAAGGTCAAGGTTGATGAGGTAAAGGTTGTTGAGGTAACACACTCAAAGAACACCAGAGGGAAGGCTGCTTATGAGGACTCACTGAAGAAGCAAGTAAAAGAAACAAAATCTGTGATAGATGTGGAAACTGGAAAGAAGGAGCTACACATACATAGAAGGTTGAAGGAGCTGGGCCCTGATGTAGTTGTACATATTGAGGATGAAGTTTCAGTCAATGATTTTGATTTGACAAAACAATGCTTAGCAGCATTGGCTAACAAGAATGAGTATTGCTCAGATACTCTCATTCTTGCAATTCTCTAGTAAGTGTCTTTAAATTTTACATTTTTTGCAAGTCAATCCTCCTTGTAACTCTTTTATAACCTACCCTAATTATGTTCTGATCCTATGCAGCATGATGAGAAGCTGGCTTCATCCCTCTGTACAACATACAGTCCATATTGTTGATCCAGCCATTTCTTCTAGATTAAGAGATGCAAAAGAGACTCCCATGAGTATTTCCAGCTGGTTCAAACACTGCAATTTTGAAGTAATTGACATTTTGCTACTTCCATATCATAGCAGGTATGTGGGTGACTACTTCTTTTAAGATTCTTCTTTAATATTGGGAACTCTTGTAGCCTTTCATTTGCTTATGCTTTTTTCCTTATGCAGTGACCACTGGAGTTTTGTGTCTATTGACATCCAGCAGAAGCAGTGCTTTCTATTCAACTCTCTAAAAAACACACACAGAGAGCTGAAATTGTAAGTACTGTGTGTGCTTTTTGAACTCAAAACTTTATTATTTTGATACCATACTAACTAAATTATACATATTGCAGTTGTATTAGAAGGCTATTAGATGCATTGGATCATTGTCCTCCAAATGTCTCTCTGTTGGATTCAATAGAGCCATTAAGTCTAGAGGTAAAAAGTCTATTAAATGCTATGTCTTTGAACTTATTGAATAATTTTGTTTTGTGCTGATGCTCACAGTTTCTAACATTTTTTTCTAACTGTCCAGACACCACAACAAAATGATTCAAGTAGTTGTGGATGGAGGGTGCTGATCAATGCAAAATATATACTTTCAAGCTACTTTGAAAAGGAACAGCCAGATATGGTAAGGAAAAATACTTTTCATTTAGCTTGAATATAATTCATAATGATACAAAGTGTTCTAAATTATCCTCTGCCATTGCAGATGAAAGAGGATAGCTTCAGCCCCAACTATGTACATAATTTTAGAGCTCATACAATTTTGAGGTTTTTGAGCTATGCCTCCCCCAGACCTATTGTACCAGCTACTGTGGAGCTGGGTGAAAGCTCTAAAGTACATGAAGGTGTCATACACCTTGATCCCACATATGAAGCACCTGATGTTGAGGACCAGAAGCCACAGGAGCAATCACAGAGTGCTGAGGAGGAGCAGACACAGGAGCAAAGACCTGCTGCTGATGTTGAGGAGAAGGTGGAGAAGCAGCAAAGAGAGGCTTCTGGGGCAGTGGAGGAGACAGGATGGAGCACGGACAGGATGGAGCAGCAGAGAGAAGATCCTCCAGAAAATGTAGAGCAGCCTCTGGATGAAACTGTACATAAATAGAAAATGGATGTTAGAAATATGTTCTACAGATTCAGCTAAACAATTCTGTACAAAATCTTACTTGATTGAATACAAAACCTTTCTTTATGGAGTATGTGTGATCTCAATTTTAAAATTTTCTATGTCTTTGCATTTAACTGAGCTCTCTCTTCTTCTGAGTAACTGCAAAAAAGCAATATGAATTAGAGTGGTAAATAAAACTAATAGCAATGCTTATAGAGACTAGGATAAATCAGATGGTGTACCTTTTTGTTCTTGTAGATAAATAAAAAGTCGTTTGAGATAGAACCTTCAGTCTCAAACAGAATGTCACTGCGTAATTGAGCTAGGGAGCAACATTCTCTTAACGAGATACTGGCTACCACATCACCGTTCTCAATAACATCAATATCAATAAGTTTATTTTGTGCACCAAACGACTCTTCATCTTGGTCCATTGGGACAAGCTTTGAAACTAGCATTCGACTGCGCTTGTAATAAAAAGAGAAAATAAAACTCTGTGATGCAACCATGTACTTCAGTTGCATAGAAGGTTGGACCACCTCACAAAACACTGAACTACATGTCTTCTTATCCCAACCTTTATCCAAAAATTGTGGCATGCATGCCGAATTTGTTGCTTTAACTGTGAGCATTGTTTTTGAAACCTTTACTGGAAAGGTATTAAACAAGTCTACAAAAACTGTGAGAGGCATGCACAAAGAAATTTTTACTATCCTAGTGGCAATATTGGGCCTCAGAGCTTTCTGTACTTCTGTAAAAAGCTTCGCCCTATATGCCTCTGTAACACTAGAATGTGGGTGAGGCCAATCCACCGAATTCCACGCCGGAAGGTCTTGTTTTATTAATACACCATGTGTGTTAGCTTTGTCCAGCAACTGATAAAAATGATCAGTAAAAAATATACCCGATTGAGCTAGCTCTGTTGCACATCGACCTTGGTATTGTTGTTCTCCTATCGATCCATGCAGAACATCTATAAATCCCAGAATACAATCGATGTTTTGCCATGTCTCATACGATGAAGGATATAAATCTGAAATAAAACAACACAAGAATGTCAATAAGTTAAGAGAGAAAGCTTCATCTTAAAAATCCATACACCTCATGAAGGAAAAAACCAGAATAGAAAAATATACAATTAGGCCTGTGTTGCGGAAGATTTTTTGGATAGTCTCGCAAGACAAGTTCTTTATGCATATACACGTGCTGAATCAAAACTTCTTTCACGGATATCTTCCCTTTGGTGATTTTAAAATCTCGTACTCTTCCCTTCCACGATGCCAAGAAAATGTTTTTTGTCTGGGGTCTTTTTCTTTTGCTAGGTTGCATGAGCACCCATGCTCCTTTCGAAACACTAAACCTTTCCCAAGTTCCTTCTGTTTTGACTGTACTTGAATTCTCTACCGACGAAATAGAAGAAGCAGGTCGACGGGGTAAGGATGTTTGGTATAATTCTTCCTTCGTAGCATTATCATCCACAGAGCGTCTTGCACAAGAACGGCCGTGGTTTTGGTTCACCATGGAGATTTTCTGAATCTGTAACAATAGCAAAGTAATGTAACTAAGATAACAATTTGAAGTTTCAAGAAAGAGAAAGTGGGCAAACAGACAGTAGACGAGAAACATCTTACTCTACGCCAAACAGGATCAAGGGAGCAGTTTTGGAAAAGGAAGGCAGTTGCACAATGAGGCAATGGTGTAGAATGGTAGACCTTTCGCACGAAAGGCGGCACAATATTTGAAAATTCAAAGGAAGGTGGAAGCGGGAAGGATCTTGTCAGATAAAATGTCAGTTTAGATTCTATCTTCTTGTCCAAAGATCTTCTACGAATAAAAAACCAATCTCCTCATTAATGTAGCACGCTTGTACTTACATAAAGTATTGTTTCTTGTTTCTATTTTCTCTTATTTTCGTGAATTTTCAACGTTACGTTGGTTGGTTGAGAGCTTATTTTTCCAAACCGTAAAAGGCCCCAAAATGAGCTCCCTTTTTTCCTAATGTCTCCCCATGTGTGTGTGTGCACAATTTACCACCATGTATTATCTAATATTATCATTTTCAGACAACTGTTTTAAATTTGTGCTGCACTTAACAATTAAACTAGACCTTTTTCATGCACGCTCTTAAGCACGAGGGAGCTAGGGTTGAAAGAGATGAACAAGATGGATGTGAGAAATTGTTAATTTCTCTCCAGCCATTCTACATCGACTAAGCATAAATGCTAATATATAAACACATCAAGCCATAGTATGTTATGAATTGGTGCAAAACCTTATTATAGTCCCAAAGATCACTCTATGAACTCATCCAAGCTATGTCTTATTTGTGGATTTGTAAGATTTTAGTCCTTAAAAAGTGTTAGCATTAACTTTGTAATAAACACAGACAAACCTTTACATTTTGTAAGAAAAATACCTTGGGTCATGTCCCAGGTCAACGATTCTTCGTTCTAATGTTGTCTCGCACTATTATAGGTTCCTTGACAATCTTGTATGAAATCTATAGTTCAATTATAGGTGAATACGGATGAGATCTGAAGCTATAACTTTATCAATAATTACAGCTACGACAGTAAATCTTAGTGTATTTTTAAAACCTTCTCAAACTTTGTATCAACAATTTAAGTATATGTTACCTTTAAACTTTGTTTAAATAGGGTCTTTTTGGTTCTCTTTGAGGAGCTAGATCTAGTTTTCAAAAAATTAAAATTACAATCCACTGATAATCTACACACACACACACACACACACACATCCAAAAATAACCCCCTTGCCACTTCCCAGCCCCCTCTCTTTTTCTCTCCCTTCTACACATACATCCCACAAATCATCCTAATTTCTAGTTAAATCCTTGGTTTTTCCCTCATATTAATTTTCACTACTTTAAACAAAGGTCCTATTTTCTTATTCACCTATACTTTCCTTTAAAAAAAATCACCCCATTTTTCTCTATTTTAAATGTTCCCCCCTTTTTTAATTCTCTATCATATTTTAATCCTTTTTTTAATTCTCTATTTTCCTAATCTGTTTTTATTCCCCCTTTTCAATTCTCTATCATATTTTAATTATTTTTTTTACAAAAACCCAATTAAACCCCCTCCCCGCCCGCATTGTTTTCACCCCCTATTCTTAGTTTTGTGCACTATACGCATTTTCATGCCTTTCTACTTCCCAAAAAATCCTATTACGCACACTACCCTAGGACCTACCTACATGCCTGCCTGCCCGACTGCTAAGCCTATAAAAGCACCTACGCTACCCTCCTCTCACTCCACTCAGTCTATGGACTAAGCTAAGCATTCACTACCCTATGCTAGTGCCCAGTGCTCTTTTGCTTTCGCATCTATTTCTACGCATTGCTCAATACCCCCTTCTCTATAGAGACTGACTCTGATCTACTGCAGCGCTGCCTTTGAGAAGACTTACGACGCCTGTGGCACCTTCTATGAGCTATAGCTTTGTTGCTGCACTACCTCTACTGCTGCTGTCTCATGTTGCAAGCCTACTCTTGACCTCGACGGCTACTATAGTAGCCTGCTATTGCCTCGACTGCCTCACTAACTGCTCTCAGTACTTTGGTCATGAAATTTGAGCGAAAGTGCGCATTATGGACTCAAAGGTACTAAGTGTGTACTACTTGCTTGATAACCCTTCATACCTCGTATAGTCACACCCGTTGCGCTGTTTTCTTTTGCATGGTTCTCTGAGCTCTGCCACTCAACACTAACAAAAATAGACTCAAAATGCAGTCCTTGACATTGGTATATGCATAGTACTCAGTATTTCCCCCCATTGTCTCATTTTTTCAAAAAAACCCACTGTTTTTTTATTTTAACCCCTCCTTTATGTTCAAATTTCTCCCTTTACCTTTTTATAAATTCTTTGTATTACAAACACTCGATATATATATATATATATATATCAATATTCCTATGTATTTAATGTGAGTTTCTTTTTCTAATTACATCACTTGCATGTTTTATAAAAATTTACTTAGAGTATGCTCTTCCCTAGTAAAAAAGTGTGCTCAAATGCTATTTTTTTCTCTTGTTCTTTAACCCTTGGTTGCTAAGATATCTATATAACTAGCACTACTTGTAGTTGTTTCTTTGTCCTCAAATCACTTCCTTGCTTCGGCTATATACATATATATGTATATAGCTATAGCTATAGCTATATATATACACACATTTACTCTTATTTACATGCATCTCACCCCTCTAATGTTTAAATTTCCTCTGTTAAAAGCTAATTACAAAGTAAGGTTTACATTTATCTGCTTAACTCTTTATTTTGTCTCCACTAATTAGTCATGTAGCATGGAAAATTGTAATTTATAGAATGACTTGCTCTATCATCTTGATTGCATGGTCCTTCTTAAAAGCTTCAACTTTGGTTAAGATAAATAAGGTATACTAGAAATAAGTGGCTCTTGCCTACTCCTATGCTGGTAATTTTTTTAAGGCATCTTTTCTTGAACTTTTAAAATTTAATTTTCTAAAAAAATTCTTATAAATAAATTTAGTCATGGTACTCTTTTATACTATTTTTTAATAAATTAGCCATGGGTATTTTTTAAAGCTTTGTACTCAACTTAAAGTTTATCTAGTTAGTAATAACTAGTTTCTATTTTCCTTATTCATAGGTCTTTTTTCTTTAACAATTTAATGTGGGTATTTTGAATCTAGATGGTAGTGTAGGTCTTTGGTAAAAGCGATAACAAGTCGAGATACATAGGCATTACCTGTCTACCCATTAGAAGCTATATTGTTATCACACTTAGTTTCTCTTGGATGGTGGCAGGTAAGTGGATCCTGACCTCGAAACCTAAACTACTGGATGGATTCGACATTTTTTTAACAGTTATACTCATATGTCCCATATGACAATATGAAAAAAAAAATTTCCACCTTTATCTGAGCATTGTGTGCTGTGTTGTTAATAGGTTTCTATTTTTTGAACACACACATGTATATGTATGTATGTATGTATGCATAATTTACGTTCTTCTCTTTCCAGAACTTGACACACTCTTATGTGTTCTAATGTGAACTTAAGTAGTGGACAAAGAATTTTTGGAAATCAAAGTTCAAATTTTCACTTTTGAAACTAGATTCATCATCACTAATAGTGTAGTCGCAAAACAGCTTGCATAGGAACTAGTTTAGATGACTAAGAGACTAAAGGAGTGTGCAGCTCTTGATGAAGCAATTGTGAGGTGGAGTAAGAATGGTAATGCCTTGCAAGTAATCTTATGTTGAGGAGGGTTGACGGGGAGGGTGGAAGAGTACAAGAGGATGAGCTTGCCCATGTCAAGAAGGAGAAAGACAACAAGACTCTAGGAAAGAACAAGGATGCTTACTAAGGCAATGTGTAAAGGGGGTGCCCATCTCGGTGGGCACTCAATTTTTATTTTTTTTGCGACGGCACCTGGTGTGTAATGGGGGGCACCCATCATAGATCACCCATTACTCTTTTGGGGTGCCCACACGTTCGGCACAAGGAAAGAACAAGGATGCTTACTAGGGCAATGTGTAAAGGGGGTGCCCATTGGTGGGCATAAGGAAAGAACAAGGATGCTTACTAGGGCAATGTGTAAAGGGGGTGCCCATCGGCGGTGGGCACTCATAGAGGCCTGGAAGAACAATACTGCTGGATTTCTAGACCCTTGTTTGAAATGGGATGCAGGGGTTCGAGCTATTCATGTGCTGGCGAAAGATTGGCTAAAATGGGATAGGCTGAAGTCACGGGAGGAGGAGAGGCTGCTTAACAGAGTGATGGAATGCCTTGACAGTGCTCTCGTGTTAACACCGAGAGATCCCTTTCTAGTATCTTTGGTGTTTGATTGTGAAGATGCCTTGAAGAAAGTAGAACTCGAAAAGGCTGAAAGAGCTCGGATTCTGAGTAGGTAGTTCTGGCTACAGGTGGGTGATTGTCCGTCTAAAATGTTCTTTCAGGCAGTTAAAAGAAAACATGTACGTGAGAACATTGACAGGGTTCAGGATGACAAGGGCAATATTGTCACAGAGTTTTGGAAAATGGCTGAGGTGTTTAAAGCAAACCTAGTAGCTGTGGTGGGTAAGCCTACGATTGCCAATGAAACCTAGAGGCACGCTATTAATAAAGCCTTAAAACTGATCAAGACTAAGCTGTCAGTGGAGGAAAGTAGTAGAATCTCCAGGCCTTTCGCTGTGGATGAATTTTGGGAGGCTCTTAGTCAAATGAAAAAAGATCGATCTCCTGGTCCAGATGGTTTCACTGTGGAGCTTTATTTGCATTTCTGGCAGTTGCTAAAATTTGATTTGGTGAACATGGCTAATGAAGCAGTTGCGAGGAGCGCACTATCAGCTGATGTGAATATAGGGTTGCTCAAACTCTTTCCCAAGAAGCAGTCAAGATTGAGGGTGGTTGATTGGAGGCCCATTATAATGCTGAACATCTCTTATAAAGTGATAGCCAAAACATTGGCAATCAGAATTCAAAACTTGTGCATGCAAATAGTGGATAAAGAACAAAACGGGTTCATCAAGGGAAGGGAGATAATGGAAAATATTTTGAATGTTTCTTCTATCCTTGATTTTGCTTGCACCACTGGGTAGAGGCCTATTTTGTTTGGGCTAGACCTCGACAAGGCATATGATCGCATTTCTTGGGAATTTATCTATGCTATTTTGGAGCATCTAGGATTTGGGGAGCGCTTTGTGAGAATGGTGCAATCACTTTTTGCTAATGCCTTGTCCTGCTTGTGTCTAAATGGTGGAGTGATTGGGACCTTTGATCTTTGCAGGTTGGTGAGACAGGGATGCCCACTGGCTCCACTATTATTTGCCATTTGCACGATGCCACTGATTGGATTATTAAAGGATAAAATGATTAATGGGGATTTGTAGGGAGTATCCCTTCCCTCAGGGAGACATTTCTGCATCCAAATGTTCATTGATGATCTGGTGGTCTTTGTACAAGAATATAAAAGGAATGTGGATGCCCTTTTCTAGGCTATTCAAGATTATTGTGATGCTTCGGGGTCTGTTTGTGGTCTCTCAAAAACATTTGCCATCAGGGCGAGTTTGGATGCCTTACCGGATTGGGCGGCTAGTTTGCCAGTCAAGTGGGTTCCCAGAGGGGAGATTGTGCGGTATTTAGGTGTAGCCCTGGAACTTGGAATATCTCTGAAACGGAGATTTTTATGGTTCAAGGAGCGGCTGCTTCACAAATTAGCTTGCTGGCATGGCCTGAAAATGGGATGGAATGCTAGGATTTTGGTGATTAATCACATTTTATCTGCTACTACTACCTATATTGCTTCAGTGTGGAACTTCAAAGATTCACATTGGAAGCAGGTTGAGCGATTATTCAGATCTTTTCTATGGGCAGAGGATGGTAATTCACGGAAATGCCACTATGTTCCTTGGGATGAGATCAAATGCCCTAAGCTTCAGGGAGGCCTGGCACTCCCTGACATAGGGTTGAGAAACATTGCTCTCTTTGCCAAGAATGGCTTGGCAGTCAGACTTGCAGGGCTTTGGCAGACATTGGAGCTTAATTGGAAGTTAGTGTTGTTGGGGGATACAGATAAGTTACCATCGACCTTAGCTTGCAGCTGGGTGCATATTAGAGTGTGTGTATGCTTGGCGATCTGGTACTCCCGTAATACCTTGATTTTTCGCCGTCAGATTCCGGTGGGTGCCAGAGATTTGATGATTGTAGATGAATTGAAAAGGATTGTCTCGGATTGTGGGGTCCTGCTTATGAGGAAGGACTCTCTGTTAAGGGCATGTCTTTTGAAGATCATCCACTTTTTGTAGTGTTTGGGCACTACGTGGCAGTTGGGCCATCTTTTGTTTTGGTTTTGGCGTGACCTCCCCCCTAATACAAGGGCGTGACCTCCCCCCTAATACAAGTCGGCTTTATTTTATTTATTAAAAAAAAAAAAGACTAGCTTTGAGGCACGGAAAAAGAAGTGTCTGTTCATTGCTATTTCAAAATGAAAGCCTCCCACACAAAATGAATTCATCATAGTGAACTACCAATAGGATTAACTGGCCGGATCCCTGTTTTCCATTGAGTTCCGGAACATGTACTTTTACCCAGCTAATCGGCGACTTCCAATCGCTTGTGGGTACTCCGATGATAGCTGCAGTTATCAGAACACAACTGACGGGGCGCAAGTTTTTGTTCTCGAACGTGAGTATGTGTATCACATATCAATGGACCTCCTTTGGGTTTTTGGACATTTATTCACTTTGTCTTCTGTGGTGCTCACAGTGGACTCCAACACATGTGGCCCTCTATTTGCATTGGCTTGCGAAATTGACATTATGCAATCAACATACAGCATACTACGGTGGCTTTGCAAACGCACAGCACTATCTAGATCCTCTTTTTGTACGTGGAGGACCTACATGGAGGTACGGCAGGTTTTGGACTCACAGTTGTTATAGCTGGGGAGATATTATCTTTGCATATAGCGATAAAAAGTTGATCACATGCTTTAATAGAATGATTTTCACAGGAATACCTTTATTGGTTTCTTAGAAATATACCTTTTCTTCCTCTCCCCTGACGGTGCCTAATTCTTTGTTTTAGCATGGGGAATTGTGGTTCAGCTAATGCAGCATATGAAGAAATTAGCAGACTTTGTATGGAGAAACGGTTGGATGAAGCATTTCAGGTTGTCTATCGTATGGAACAGCAAGGGATGTCTGTATGGAAGGATTCTGTATATTACCTGCTGCAAGGCTCTATAGAAAAGAAAGACCTGGCAGCTGGCAGGCAAGTTTACAAGCTTATGGCCAGCACTGGTCTTGATTCTGTCATTGTTTTGGGGGATCACCTTATCCGCCTGTTTGCTTTGTGTGGGAGCTTGCTGGAAGCAAACTACGTGTTTTGTAAGGTTTCAAAGCCCAGTGTTTATACATGGAATGCCATCGTTTCAGCGCACACAAGGCTTGGAGAAAGTGAGAAGGCGATCGAATTGTATCTTAGAATGCAACAGCAAGGGATAAAGCCTGATAAAGTTTCATTCTCGTCCATCCTGAAAGCGTATGGGAGCATTGGGGCCTTAAGGCAGGGCCAGCAGATACATGAAGAGATAATCAAAAGTGGATATGAACTTAATGTTATTATTGGAAGTACCCTTGTTGATATGTATGCCAAGTGCTCAAGCCTAAATGAGGCACGCAAAGTGTTTGATGAATTGCCGATGAGAGATGTAGTGTCTTGGGGTGCGATGATTGCAGGATATGCCCAGGAGGGGGATGGCGATTCTGCCCTGAAACTTTTTGCGCAAATGCAACAAGAAAGCATCCACCCAAATATGATAATCTTTTCGTGCATCTTGAAAGCTTGTGGTAGCACACAAGATCTAGGCCGGGGCAGGCTTATACACAGTCAGATCAGTGGAACTGGACTTGAATCTGATGTAATCATTGGAGGCACCCTTGTTGATATGTATATCAAATGTGGGAGCATTACGGAAGCAAGGATAGTCTTTGATGAGTTGTATGTTCGAGATGTTGTTTCTTGGGGCACCATGATCTCAGGATATATCACACATGATCATTTTGTTCCCGCTCTTGATCTGTATGAAAAGATGCAGCTGGAGGGCATAAAGCCAAATACAGTGATCCTTGGGTATGCTTTGAAAGCCTGTGGCAGCATTGAACATATAAGACATGGAAGGCTTGTACATAATGAGATTATCAGACTTGGACTTGAAGTAGATCCACTTATCGGGATCACCCTGGTTGACATGTATACCAAGGTGGGGATCTTACATGACTCACGGAAAGTGTTTGACACTTTGCCACGTTGGGATGTGCAGTTATGGGATGTTATGATTGCAGGTTATTCTGAGCATGGCCATGGTGCTTTTGCCCTTGAACTTTTTGATGAGATGCAGAAAGAAGACATACAGCCAAAGAAATCCACTTTTTTGCATATCCTAAAAGCTTGTAGGACTGAAGGATCCTTAGGGCAGTGCATGCTGATGCATGATCAAATTATCAGAATGGGGCTTGAGTTAGATGTTCTCATTGGGAGTGTACTTGTTGATCTGTATGGTAAATTTGGCAGCCTGGAGTCAGCACGCAAACTTTTTGACAAACTGCCCAATAGAGATGTGGTGTCATGGGGTGCAATAATCACAGGGTGCGTACATCATGGTGATGGTTCTTCTGCTCTAGAACTTTTCGAGAAAATGCAAGAAGAGGGCATTCAACCAAGCAAAGTCACATTCTCTTGCATCTTAAAAGCATGTGGAAGCATAGGAGCCTTAGGGCATGGCAGGCTAATACATGACCAGGTGAATTTGTGTGGATTTGAATCAGATGTGGTTGTTGGAAGCTCTCTTGTCGACATGTATGCCAAATGTGGCAGCGCAGAAGATGCATGTAAAGTATTTCAGGAGTTGCCAAACAGAGATGCAGTATCATGGGGTGCAATAATTGCAGGATGTGCTGTGCATGGCCATGGTCTTTTTGCCTTTGAACTCTTTGAGAAAATGCAACAGGAAGGAAACAAGCCAGATAAAGTTGTGTTATCCAGCATGCTGAAAGCATGTGGCAACATAAGAGCCATAGAACAGGGGAGGCTGATACATGATCAGATCAGCAGAAGTGGACAGCAATTGGATTTAGTTCTTGGAATCTCACTTCTAGACATGTACGCTAAGTGTGCAAGTGTAGAGGAAGCACGGAAAGTCTTTGATGAATTACAAGAGCGTGACACTGTGTCATGGGGTGCAATGATTGCAGGATATGCTGCTGAAGGGCTTGGTCATTCCGCTCTTGATCTTTTTGAAAAGATGCAGCAGGAGGGAGTAAAACCAAACAGTATTGTTTATTTGAGCATGTTGAAAGCAATTGGCAACATAGGAGCCATTGGTTGGGGCAGATGGATACATAGCCAGTTAATTAGCAGTGGACTTGAGCTAGATGTAGTTATTAGCAACACTCTTGTCAACCTATATGCCAAATGTGGGAGTGTAGAGGATGCACAAAGAGTGTTTGACCAATTGAGAAATCAAAATGCAGTGTCGTGGTGTTCAATGATTGCAGGAGTTTCTGGTTATGATGATTGCAAGTTTCTTGATGATATGCATCAAAAAGGCTTGAAGCCAATCAATATGAATTTGGTCAATATCCTTGCTGCTTGCAGTCATGCTGGTCTATTAAACGAAGGCATTCGATACATCAAAGGCATGAGAGAAGATCATGGCATCTCACCAACATTTGAGCATTACAGCTGCATGGTTGACCTTCTTGGCCGTGCAGGATGTCTGAATGAAGCTGAAAATTTACTGCAAACTATGCCGGCCTCTCCGGATATCATCATGTGGACTTCTTTGCTGGCAAGTTGCAGAACATATGGCAACACTTCCCTCGGAAAGCGATGCTTTGATGAAGTAGTGCAGCTTAATCACAGTGATGGTTCTGGTTATGAGCTGCTTTCAAACACTTATGCTGATGCTCGCATGTGGCATGCAGCTGAGAAAATACAAGAGCTGAGAAATTGTGCAGGTGCATGGAAGCAACCAGGGATGTCCTGGATTGAGGTAAAAAATGACATCCATGAATTTGTTGTTGGGGATGATCATTACCAACAAAGGCAAGAGCTCAGTGTAAAGCTAAGGAGATTGAGAAGACTACTTAAGGAGCAAGCATATGTGCCACACCTTGACCGTGCGGTTGCAGCAATATTAAATGATAACAAGGAACATGCTTTATGCCTGTACTCTGATATTCCAGCCATAGCATTCGTGGCTGTTAGCTAACCTAGACTAGGGGGATAACCAAGACCAATCTCTGAAGCTCCTAACCTACAAAGACACAGAGTATTATTCCATTTAGGGGGAGCTGGTGAGCGCTTCTTTTGATTTAGTATCAAGGATCACCCTTTGAGCCTGAGTTTAGCCAAGCACCAAGCTGCATCCACCTCTATAACCCTTGTGTCCCACAGGGCAGTCTCAGTGTTCAGCCAGCCTGGGTCTAGATCTTCATCTCCTAGGAAGTCCACCCTGTGGGATCCCCACAAATGAGCCCAAAGATCATATATATACGTACCCAGGTTTTCCCTAAAACAAGGGCACGTGTATGCTGGGTATAGAACAAAGTGACCCCTTTTAATGGGTCCCTTGCTTGGACCGGAGACCAGCCTCATGCTACAGCTAGGGGTCATGACCTTTCTTCCACCACAAAACGACCTTAAACTCTTAAGCTTTGTGCTAGCAAATCAAGGACTCGTAGCTACATAGATGAGGCACTATCCTAGAAGTTGTCGTTGCTCGTCTTGTCCTTGGATTTGCCAAGAAGCTTAACAACTACCTCGCTCTTGAAATGTCTTTCCTTATAATTCCAAAGTACTTCTAGCTCATGAGGGGTGTACATTCATAGGTTGTCCAGATGATCAAGCTCCTCTATGGGAACCAAACTATTAATTGTGTCCAACATCTTTTTTTTTTTCAAGAAATGCCTAACCTCTTCACATGAAAAATTGGATGTATCCTTACACTAGGAGGCAACTCCAGCTCATAGGTAATGTTATTCATAATTGGAAACAATCAATAGGGTTCATAATAACATGTCGATAACTTGTAAACTCGACCATTTTGCCATGTCCCAAAACCCTAAGGAATTTTGAGGTAAACACATTGGTTGGCTAAATACTGGATCAATAATTCTGATTTGCATAGAACTAATGAGTTGTGCAGAGGTTCTCCTTTGAAAATTACAACTTGTTGCAATTACTAGAATTCAACAACTGCTTAAATCTTAGTGTTCTATATACCAATAGTTTGCGGATGCGAGGTGCCTTTAGATTGTCCTGGTAAAGTAAAGCCTTATCTTGTTTCCTTTCTAGACACAAGGGTTGGATCTCTCTATTGAATATTGGCTATTGTAGACATTAAAGACTCAATTCTTATTATGAGCTAGATAAATTAACACCCAAACTCTTAGGCTAGAAGAAGGTGGAGGACCAAGTCGTACGAAATAGTACTATTTTATCTAGTGTTGTTACATCACATGTGATTTCTTCTTACAAGTATATTTGGACATATGAATACATTGAATCCATTTGTGCAATGCTTGTATATTCCTTTTTATTGCCTTTGTTGATATTAATTTGATATGAGATAGATGTCTTTATCACATGTTTACAATCACAAAATTAAATGCACATAGAACTTGATAAATCGACTTTGAAAATAAGTAGATAATATTTTTAGAAAGAAAGCTTATATTACACGAACAAGATGCAAAATTTCATTGTGATTCCACAAGATGTCTACAACTAGGCACATATGCATCCCAAACTTGGGGTACCTAAAAACCATGCTTTTGAAGGAGCATCCTTGCCTCTTCTAAACCTGAGTACTATATGCATATACTTCCCATCGCAAGTTGAGTGCCATTAAAGAGATCCATCAGACACAACTTCTGCAATTATTTACAGTGCTAGCAAGGTCTCGGCCGTATTCCTCCAAGGGGCTTCCACGCCTCCCTATGGGTCATGTATTGAGATTGAACTCTTGCATGACCTTGCGTACCACCCTTACAAAGCTAGCCTTTGGAATGAGGAGGTACATAGACTTCTAATACTTGTGGATCTCCCTCGAAGCCTCTGTGCTTGTTTCTCCTCGTTTGAACTAGGGAAGGACTTGGAACTTGGCAATAGGCCACAAGTACATGGTGGATCAGGTGTGGGCCAGTTGATATTCACTAAATGATGTGGTGCCTATGGGAGTGGTGGAGCTCATGATTTGAGTGAGTCTCCTATCTTGGTCCTCCTTTGCATTTTGCTTTGTGTGTGTGCCATCGCGAGTGGCAAGTATAGAGGAAGCATGGTGAGGGCAAGACTAGAAGAGTTGATGGGAGTGGATGAGAATGAGATAGCTTGAAATGAAGATGATGCAGTTAATGAAGTCAAACCCTAACTTTTGAAAAATAGTTTTAAAAATAAATTGAAAATTGAAAATTGAAAAAACCCTACATTCTATCTAATTTCACAAAAAACCAAAAGCTTGTCAGATCTTCCTACAAAACTATTAAGAAAACACACTTAAACAAAAAAAACGTATCAATCTTCTAACATTCAAAAAAACTTATTAAATTTTCTACATGTTGTTTTGTGGATGAGGAATATAGGGTCTCTTTAATTATCAACATTTGTCTCACACTCTTACATCCATGATTCTTTGTATGCTAGTGTTGTAGCATCCCTTATTTCAATTTGTATGTATCACCGTTGAACTAACTGGACCATTGGATTACATTTAATCCAACCAACATTGTGTTTAGTGGCCTAATTATTTACACATCATGCTTGCCAATGAGATCTCTCCTTGCCTTCGTCAAGGCTTTCATAGTTCCATGTCATATATGATGCATGAACATACAAAATGTGATGGCAACATAAAAGCAAGATTCGCCTGTAATGTACATCATGAAATAGTGAAAAGACCACATAAAAGAACTTACCATATATTTTGTGATGTGGTTATTTTCCCATGTGATCTCCATTCTAATGGAAAAGTAATTGTGTAAACTTCTTGAGACCAGCTAGAGGTACTAAGGTATTAAGTGGTACCCACGCTTGAGCCTTTTCTAGCCTCTTTCTACCTTCTTCCTCTTGTTTGTTTCTAAGAATTATCATTTTCTAAAAAATCATGATTGGTGGCTTGGTTTAGATAATGTCTTGAAGTTTATGAACCCCATTGTTATGTGCTTTTATCACATCATGAATAAACTTCATGTGATCCTTTAGGGGCTTGGAAAAACTATAATAGATTACATTCAAATATTATGCAATTATACAACTCTAAAAATAGAATTCATGCTACCTCAAATATATCAAACCACATTGAATCTCCTATTTTGATTGAATGTTGAAGTGCTTTGGGTCATCGAGAGTGCACTCAATGTTCAAAATTCTATTCAAGAGTGTTAAACTCTTTCTATTCTTAAATCTTTGACACTAGTTTGGTAACATGACATTGAAGTGTCCTAAGACATAAAAAAGTCCTGCTAAGTGGCCATGTTTGAGGAATTTTCATGAGCTACATGCAATGATTTTTAATATCCTATCTTCATGTTGCCCTTTCTTATGATCCAAATAATATTTAAAATTTATTTTAAGTTATAATTACATGTCGTAGGATTAAAATTTATAGAATTTTCTCCACCCTAAATTCCTGGTGGTAAAACAGCACCCAAAAACAACAGCTTTAGGTTTTGTGAAGTCCTAATGCATACTTTTTTCGATCTATAAAATTATAATCATTGATATATGGTTTAAAAAATCTTATTTGAATAAAAAACTCCAAATTTTAGGTATTTATCTAGGATTTGGTTGCTATTTTCTCTTATTTTTATTGTCAAACAGGCTAAACATGACTCTTAGTCAATTATTTTTTTCTGAAAATAAGTATTTATATTTTGAGGTTTCTATATATGGATGGAAAATTATGTGTATATCAAAGATATTGTTACATTTTTCAAGTCCTTAAAGTGGCTGAATGTGAGGGTTTTATCATTTTTTTTAAATCTTAGACTATGCAAACGATGAATTATCATGTGTCTGCCTAGAGAGCAATATAGTGTAAAGTTAAAGGTAATATATTCCTTAAGAAAACTTTCATGTCATGCATGGTTATACATAGTAATATGGGTTATATAAGATATATTCCCATACTTGTATAGTAATATAAGGACATTAGATGAGATATAGAAGGTTTCAATGGTGCATAAGCTCCATTGTATCAGACTATGAGCTTTTGAAACCTTATTGAATGGTAAAAAAATGATTACTTATGAATTGATGCTATATCATGTCATGTAAAATAAAATTTCAAGGTTTAAACTTTGTTTATGTGTATAAGATTTTCATATGTATATAACTTTGAGTACATTGTAGCTGACGATGACATACACATATTTAGTCAATTTAAAAGACCATAATATATATTTTAGTATTGAAAGTTACACTCGAATTTATTTTTTGCACTACAGCTATGTTCAAAAAAATTAATACCACTAGAAGTAGATTTGTTTAAAGAGCTATATGCTTGAAATTCATTCATCCAATAGTTTGTACAAGTCAAATAGTAACCATGCAAGTTTTGCAAAGAAAATGGAGGCTTTGTCATAGCCTTTTCTCTATGGGTGTATTTTCACCATTTTCTTGAACAAGCAAAAGTATATGTCTTGAAGGGTGCTTAAAAAACAAATTTGGAACCCTAAAAAGGACACTTTTATGTCCTATTGGGCTACCAAACTAGTTTTAACCACCCCATTTTCATCAAGCCATTGCACAAGCGTACCATAAAACTTGATACTTTTTTACCATCCCAAAGTTGTTTTTTTTGTTAGCTCAAAATCTCAAATCTCCATCATATAGTTTCACAAATCAAAGATTGGTAGTTGATATGAAGAATATTATGTCCAATAGCTTGTAACCTTCAACAATATCCTAAGAAGCATTTCGAAGCCTCACACTAAACTTCATTAAATTGGTCAAACCATGATCCAAATCTAAAGGACATATCTTCCCATCCAACCATAGATCCATATGTCTTTTGTTTCATTTCTTAGACATTTGAAATCACTTTCTCTTTCTTAAAAAAATTTTGTTCCTCTTTAAAATGGGGCATGATTAACAAACCAATGTAATGTCTACTTTCTTTTATTCCCAACAGCGATCCTAGTTTCATATATTTTTCACCTAACAGAAAGATACACATAAGATCAACAAACAATATAAAAACCTCTATTTCTATCATAATACAAACTTTAGCACATGAAATAAAAACCTTGATATCTATATAAAAACTAAAAATCACAGTAAAAAAGTAAATAGCAAATATAGTACAAATGAGTCCACAAACAAAGACAAATATAACAAATTTGGAATCAACATAATTAAGATGTACAAAGAACCAATAACTAGAATTGATAGAAAGCATGTACATTTGAAAAGTAGAAACTTTTTCATCTTTCAATTAGCAACATGTACATGAATTTTCAAAAGAAGTTTGAAACTATGCTTATTTTGTAAAAGTTATGAACATAGTTCTCATTAATGTCTCCAAAAGATTGTAAAATTGATCAATATTTAAGACTAGTGAAAATTATAATAGCCTATTGTAAACGACAACTCATGACTTGTTGTCGTTTTTCATGACTCGTTGTTCTGGTGCTCATTATACTTTACTAGGGGTTGGATGACACAAGCAAGCATAAATTTATCACTAATTGACAACCAAGGTACAACTGACTCTAAAGCGAACTACGACAATGGAAAATGCATTTTCAAGACAAGCTTTACAAAGCAAGGCATACTGTATCTAGCAAGTACTGGTGGCTACAACTCACATGCAAGCCAAGACAAACGAACAAAACAAAGTAGGAATACAACTAATGCCTGATGACCGATACAATAAAGAAAGCATTGCAAAAGGCCCTATGATGCAGACTCAAGAAAGCCACCGATGCTAATAATGAATCAATGTCATAGCTGATAGCAATCACACTCAGCATGACAACAATGAAGGCACATCAATAGCAAATTGACTCAGAGGTATCTTCAGACAACTGCCTCATGTTTCTCCTTACTGCCTCACACAGTTGCCATTGCTAAGCTCTTATAGAAAGTCTTTATCTCTAACCCTAGAAGATAGATACTGTCATTATTTCTCCCAAGTGTAGGTTCCAAGGGTGTTGGTCACCTACAATCGTGTCATTGCTTGTTGTAGCATAGGTGTTCACAAGTGTAGCATAGGTCCTTGGGTTGTGTTCTGGTGAGAGGTGTAGGCTAAAGCTTGGAAAGCAAATTTCATGAAAGCGTGGGTGATAAAGAGGGCTCAATCATAATGATTGATGGAGGCTCTCGCCTCTACTGGAGTTCAAGGGTTTAGAATATTATTTCAAGGTTCGAAAGGGGGACATGCTTGAGAGAGCTAACTAGGAGTTCCAGGGTTCAGAGGGGGTTACAGGGTTTAGGAGAAGTCCAAAGTTGAGGAGTGGAGAGCTAGTCTCCTTCGCAGATTCGAGGGGTAAGGGTTGAGGAGGAGGGACAAGGAAGGAGGAGGAAGAGAGAGGTGAGTGGAGGAGAAGGGAGGGAGGAGGAGGAGGAGGAAGGAGAAGGAGGATGAGGAGCAGGAGGGAGGAGGAGGAGGGAGGAGGAGGAGATGGAGGAGAAGGATGAGGGAGGAGGAGGAGGAGGAGGGAGGAAGGAGGAGGAAGGAGGAGGAAGAGGAGGGAGCATAAGGGTAGAGAGTGCAAGGGTAAGGGCTTGCTAGAACACGATAGTGTAAGAGAGCATGGACGCAATGGAGATCAATCACATGAACACAATAGTGAGCTTGAACACTAAACCCCAAAGAGTGGGAGCTTCATTCCATTGACAGATATTTATACATGTTGATCTCTACATAGTCCATAGGTACCTCCATGGTGGGACTTATTTTGTAGGAGACCTTTTGGACAAGAGTCCCTCCACTTTTAGGGGGGACCTTTTGTCTCTACACAACGTGGAGAGACCTCAGAAAGTGTAGTCTTTTAGTATTTCTCTCTCTAGATCGTGATTTTGCAAGTATGATTGGATCTTTCCTAGCAAGGATTTTGGCTATCCTCATCCTTTAAGACTCATCATACCATCTTTTAGGCTCAAGATATTACAAGCAGAGCTTTGCCACTACTCTACACACACAATGCTCTCACAGCTGTTGTTCTAGACTTCACTTCTGGCCCTTGTTGTTGGCATAGGGTTAACAATAGAGTTAATGTGAAATTAGGGTTACGAAACCCTAGGTCCATAGTGCCACACTAGCATATTCTCCTAATCAGCAAAAATAACCAACTCTACCATGTCATCACCAAACAAGATCACATCATCAATGGTCAGATCAACATATGCTAGAGCAGATTCATGCCTAATCACATGACACATCATCAAGACACATTATCACATTATATCATTAGTGCCACATAAGCACATATTGGGACATAGCCTCATTTTTGTAAAAGCAGCATGTGAACATGCATTGCCACATCACCCACCTTTCAACTCATCATTTTTTACCACTCCTTGGATGAAGTTTGGCATGAATTTCAAATGGCCGTAACTTTTGATTTGAAGGAGCTTTACAGTGGCTTAAAAAGAAAAAGTGATCAAGAATTCATGCTCTATGCAGTAAACATATCATGTCTACATTTTTACTTTTGTATAGGTCAATATAATTCAATTCCTTTATATTATGCTTGGACATGTAGTCTAGTTGTAGATTAGAATAGACATAGAGAAGATTAAACTCCATCATTCTAGGTGATCCATTACCTAGTTTACTCAATTAGTTGCCACCAATGTGAGTCCCCCCGGTTCTATCTCATTTTGTACCTTTGCTATCCTCACATCTTGTAGAGAGATTCATGCCACTTGACAGAGATATCATCCTTGGATTTAGGATAGTTGCATACAATTTACATCAACCCTGTATTGACTCTTCGCTACTCTTGACCCAAAAATATCATCGTCTTTTTGTAGGATTGATCTTTGGCACACTTGTTCTTTTAGCATAACTTGGTAGTGGCAACTCACACATAGTGTTCTCATGGGTAAACACTCTTCCGGGTACATGGGGTAAGCCTCTAGCCCCATATTTCCTCTAACATAGAGCCATTCACATAACACAATTGATGATGCATGCAATCATGAATTCAAAAGAGACCTATGAGTGGAAAGAGAATATACTTCAACCATTTCTTGTTAAGGGGTATGTATTGGTTTATGACAGTGACCTAGAACTCATTGATGATGCATGCAATCATGAATTCAAATGAGATCTATGAGTGGAAAGAGAATCTACATCAGCCATTTCTTGTTAAGGGGTATGTATTGGTTTATGACAGCGACATAGAGCTAATTGATCTAGAGAGATTATACAAAATTGTACTTGTATGGATCACCCCACAAATTTTGAGCATACACTTTTGAAATTTGACGATATGCCCTCAACATGATGCACTTCAACGACATTATCATAGACTAATACTTGTGGTGTACTGATTCTTGTGATGAGGCACTTTGATAGACATCACAAAGAATAGTTATACGATGTACTACCATCACATTCATGCATTGATCTAATTCCATTTACCATCACCATAGACAATGTTGATACACGTAGGAGTTCAATAATAGTGATTATGTAAATTTATCGTAGAAATTCCTCAATATGAGGTGCTCACTTCTCAAGCAGCATGCAGAGATACATGCCCCGAGAATGCTCCAACACATCTAACTCCTAAAATGATTTCATTCTAGCATCAATGACGTTGATGCTTTCACCTCTAACATGGAGTATATCATGTTCTTGGACATCATCTCCAGTGGTGGCGGTGGTGATCAGAATATCTCATAACACTTGAGCATTGGATCAATTATGCCACATTGCATCATTGGATGCAGTGATCACCACCATTTTTTATTAATAGATCATTCCTCAACGTGATGATATTTATGCATTAGTGCAGTACAAATTGTTGCATTTTAGCCATAGAGCAACCTAGGGAACCTTAGTGTTATAGTATACACTTATGGCTGTTATATACAATACATACTTAATGCATATTAATCTTTGGATCTAGAGCTTTAGATTTATCTTGACAGCAGCATTCTACAACTCATATGTCTCAAAGATACTTGTACATCAGGCTTTAGGCATTTATACTATCAACTCCACTATTAGCCGATGATAGATCCTACATCCCATGCCATGAATGTTTAGACAAGCACACAATAGTCCATCTTTAGCTCATGAGAGTTAAGCCCTGTTGAGAGTTCACTCTCAACATCATGTGATCATGTGTGCATAGCACCATCACGTGATCATATGTGCATAGCACTAACCTTATAGAGTGCTATAAAGGAAAGGGTTAGATCCCCTAGCCCTAACCCTAAAAGGGTTTGTATATATTCTATTTTTTCAACTAATTCTAGTGTACAATTAGTCATTTGTGGTGTGCTCTCTAGCTGTGCCCTCTCTCCTCATCTCCACTCTTCTCCTCTCCCCTCTTCATATTTTGTCATGGTATCAGAGCTCCCTTGTCTTCTGCTGAGACATTGAGTTTCTTGAGAGTGTGAGAGAGATTGTGAGATTGCGAGTTCTCTTGAGTGATTGTGAGATCCTTCCCTTCTTCCGTTGAGAGAAAATTCCGTCCATTTGGTGAGATATTTCCGTTCATCTCCTTCAAGAGTTTGTGAGAGATTTGATTCTTCTTCTTAAGAGAAAAGAGAGTTTCCAGAGACTATTGAGAGTCTTGTGAGAGCTTCTTGTGAGAGAGAGGTATTCTTATTAAGAGAAATCTCTCTATTCTTATTTTCTGAGAGAGAAAAGATCTCAGCTCTTGTATGCAACAACGAGATATCTCAACTCTTCTCAGGATAGATCACATCACCGAGAAGAGGATCTTCGTACGTGGCCATGATGACATTTGCATTTTCGATAACCTTCTGGAAGGTTTGATAAGCCTCTTCACCCTCGACCTGAAGCTCAAGGAAGCAGGTTGCAGAGCTCACCTTCCGCCATAGCCACAG
Source organism: Dipteris shenzhenensis (assembly GCF_047967505.1). Lineage (NCBI taxonomy): Eukaryota > Viridiplantae > Streptophyta > Polypodiopsida > Gleicheniales > Dipteridaceae > Dipteris > Dipteris shenzhenensis. Next base: position 36,703,585 of record NC_141620.1, read on the forward strand.
TGCCGCTCTCATCAACGACTGACTCACGGGCTTACCGACTCCAGCGCTACTGAATCCAAGCTGCTCCAGTCCATTGCCAAAGAATCGACTACTCAGGCTTCCCTACAACGAGGGCTCCATCGCCTTCTCCAGTGCATACAAGCCTCCTAAAACTCCTCGCAATTGCCAGCTAGCCGAGCTCCCACGGCTCACGATAGCTCCTTCGCCATCATCAACGGACCCTGCAAACTCCAACGAAGCTTCATGACAGCCGCCGTCGCCAACGACTCCAAGCTTCCATCGCCAGAGCTCTAGACAGCCAACTTTAATCCGTTTGGCGACCTCAGCGATCTCCATTGGTGCTCCAACTCAAAATTCCGTCGATTCCATCGATTTTCTATCGCTGTTTTTGAGCTCCGTCGACTCACAGATTTTCTCTGCAATCCAAGGTTTTCCAACCTTGGAAAAAGACACGTGGCAAGAACCTTATCCCCTTGGGCTTGGTCATGAAGATACCACATCATCTTATTTGGTTACGTTAACTCGGGTATCGTAATCCTGGTTAGAGAGTGGATAAGGTTGGTTAACTTAACCACAGGTCAAGTTTACCATAGGTCATTGAACCATGGTTAAACTACCTTAACTCAATCCTTATCTGCCACATCATCACCCTATCCTACTGCCACGTCATCACCCTATCCTACTGCCACATCATCACTCTATCCTACTGCCACGTCATCTTGCCACGTCATTCTACCATGTCACCTACCATGTCATCAGTGACACGTCATCAGTGCCACGTCAGCATTGCCATGTCACCCTGCTGACCTCATCTGTGCCACCTCAGCAGTCCAGTTAGCACTGCCCTCTGCAGGCACAGTCCCTTGCCAGGCACACTGTGCACACACTGCATGTGCACACTCCTGCCACCTCAGCACAGAGCTTCACTGGCACACCTCTTGTTAAGCACAGTGCCACATCATCCCAGCATGTGACTCACAGTGACACATTATCATTGAGCACCATTTGCACTCCTTCTGCCCCTCCACCTAGATCAAGTTGTATCTCTTGATCCAGGGAGAATTTGAGGGTGCTCCAAAAAGGAAAGTCGCTCGATTTTTCGTGCTCTACGCGCTCGTTACATCACGCGCACATTTCGGTGCATGTTACACTCACATTTGAGCCTCGCCGACAAAACCACTTCCTTCACGCACATTTGCCTCTACATCGACGCATCTGACCCAGCACTTAGAAAGAACAAAAGAAAAGGAATTATTTGCTGCTCTTTCATCGATCGACGGTTGGTTTAGATCTAGATCAGAGTAGACTAGATCACCATAGAGGGGACGCTTTGAATTCCCCAAGTTGCCAATCTAAGCCATGCCCGAAATTCTCGACTAGTACCTACTCGGAGTCAATCCATACGCTCACATCCGATTTCACATCATTACATTACCTGAAACCTTACGTTCATCAGTTCAGTGAGCAGACTTCAGAGTTCAGAGGCATTGCAGATTGGTTCAGTGGGCAGATAGCACTTGATTACACACACACATGCCACCATTGTATAGCCTATTTGGCTATCTCATGGCATCGTGCACATCATTTTCAGCCTTGTAAAGCCTCTTGGCTATTCCCGGCATCATTGCCACAAGCCTTGTAATACAGATCAGATCTTATATACTACAGTTCTATCTTCACCGACGGTACAGAGATTTCACTTGGCATCTTCAGTGTTTTTGCAATTGATTCATACAGAGTTTTTCAGGACACTTTTGAGTACATTGTTTGCACCATGTCGACTAGCAACCTCAATTTGGAGGCATCTGCTAAGTTAGACAACTCCAATTACGGTACATGGAAATACCGAATGGAGACCATTCTTGTGCTTTAGGACAAATGGGAGTATGTCGATGGATCTATACCTAGACCATTGGCCGATCCAGCCACCAGTAGCTATACTCCATCTGTTGTCACAGCACCAGCAATAGGATCTACATCGGGATCTACATCTACACAAAGTTTCCACACCAGTAGCAGATCCTACCATTGCCCGAGCTCAAGCAGAATGGGATAAGAAAGACAAGTATGCCTATCACTTGATCAAGTAGAATGTGCAAGATGTCATGCTAGGACAGCTCAACACAGTCAAGACATCAAAAGAAGCATGGGATATGTTCGCAGCTCTCTACGAGTCCAAGAACACATCCAGGATTCTCACCCTGAGAAACCAGATCAACCAGAGTTTCCGCAACAGCAGTGAAACCGGTCATGCTTATGTACTCCGCATCAAAGACTACAACAATCAACTTGCAGCAGCAGGAGAGACTATGAATCCCGTAGAAATGGTTCAAGTAATCCTGAATGGACTAGGAGAAGGATATGAGAATCTAGTCCAGAGTATTGCCATCCAACGGCAAATTCCAACACTGGAAGAACTTCAGTCAGAGTTCTACTTGGTGAAGAACTCAGGACTCAGCCCATTCAAGCACGTAAAGGTCATTCTAATGATCAGGCATTCACAGCTTCAGATAGAAGTAGAGGCAAAGGCAGAAAAAGAAGTAGATCATATCAGAAAAGTGGTCATCATCAACAAAATCAAAGTCAAAATCAGCATCAGCATCAGCATCATCCTCAGCAACATCAGAATCAGCAAAGAGGAAATCATTCCAACCGAGGAAGATTCCAAGGATGAGGGAATGCATCCACCAATGTGTAAAACATCCAGTGCAATTACTGTCACAAGTTTGGACACTATGAAAGAGATTGCCGCAAGAAGCAGTATGACCAAGGCGGTCAATCCCGAGGGAATTCCCGAGGAAGAGGAAATCATCGTGGTGGACATTCTAGTCACAGTCATTTTGCAAATGAATATGGCAATATGTTTCTTGCAAGTGAGGAATTGCATCAGACTGATACAATGCACCTAGACACTGATTTCAATCCCAAAGAGGATTTCAGCTATCAAGTCGACCAAGTGGCACAGGATCCTTGGTACATCGACAACGGTGCATCATCTCATATGACAAATCATCAGGAATGGTCAAAGATGTGCTCTATGTTCCGAAGCTCAGCAAGAACCTTTTGTCAGTAGGTCAAATGACGGAACACAACTACAAAGTCATCTTCGTCGGTGATGAATGCACTATCAGAGACAAATCCAAAAGAGGTCAGCTAGTAGCAAAAGGTGTCAAGGAAGGACGCTTATACAGGATGCTAGCTACAGTACCAGATAAGCATGCCATGTCAGCTCAAATGCAACAGATGCCACTATCTGCAAAATGGCACAAGAGATATGGTCATGTCAACTTCAAGTACTTGTTAGATCTCAAGAATCAGAATATGGCAATTGGGATTCCGAAGCTACAATTTCTTGGAAAAGTTTGTGAAGCATGCTGCTTCGGCAAACAAAAGCGAACCAACTTTGTCAGAAGTACCTCTCGTGCACGAGGTATTCTTGATTTGATTCATACAGATGTATGGGGTTATGCCCAGACCCGCAGCATCAATGGTTCACTTTATTACTTGTCCTTCATCGACGACTACAGCAGATATTGTTGGGTCTACTTTCTGAAAGAGAAATTTGAAGTGTTTGCCAGATTTCAAGAATTCAAAGCCATGGTAGAAAACCAAACAGGCAGAAAGATCAAGGTCATGAGATCAGACAGAGGAGGTGAATACATGTCTTCAGCATTCATGAACTTTTGCAAAAATCACGGCATTCGAAGACAATTCACATGTGCAGATACTCCTCAGCAAAATGCAAGAGCTGAAAGGAAGAATGGGACTTTAGCAGATAGTGCTAGAGCAATGCTTAGTGAAAAGCATCTTCCGAATCAGTATTAGGCAGAAGCAATAGCTACAGCTAACTACTTACTTAATCGGCTTCCTACCGAACCGATACAAGGGATGACTCCTTATGAAGCATTCACTGGACACAAGCCACGCATTGGGCATCTCCGCATATTTGGTTGCATAGCATATGCTCACATACATGATGATCATCGCAGGAAATTGGATGCGAAGTCACGCAAATGCATCATGGTTGGCTACAGTGAAGAAAGCAAAGCATACAAATTGTATGATCCCATCAACCGCAAAGTCATTATCTCCAGAGATGTAATCTTCGATGAGGAATCAGAATGGAAAACCTCACCTACACAAGAGATAGAAGCATCGACTTCACAGTCATCTACAGAACAGGTTGATGAAGAAGAGCAAGAATTGCCAGCATCACCCCAAGCAGTGCCACAGCAGCTCAGATGGTCTACTAGGGAAAGCAGACCACCAGCCAGGTTGACATATGCTCAAAAAGGCAAAGCCATTTAGGTGGAAACCACCAACTATGCTCTTATGACTACCATCATGGCTACAGAAGAGCCAGTGTACTTCGAAGACGCTATAGATAAGCCAGAATGGCAAACTGCTATGAAAGAAGAAATGGATGCTTTGTATAGAAATAACACTTGGGAATTATGTGACCTTCCACCAGGAAAGAAGGCCATAGCCAACAAATGGGTATACAAAGTGAAGTACAATCCAGATGGCAGTACTCAGAGATACAAAGCCAGATTAGTTGCAAAAGGATTTGCACAACAATATGGTCAAGATTATGATGAGACTTATGCTCCAGTAGCAAAGATGGATTCCATACGGTTCTTGATATCACTAGCGACACTCAGTAAATGGAATGTGTATCAGCTCAATGTCAAGAATGCATTTCTGAATGGTTATCTAGAAGAGGAAGTCTACATGCAACAACCAGCCGGTTATGTTGAACCAGGAAAGGAGAACAAGGTTTGCCATCTCAAGAAAAGTCTCTATGGCTTAAAGCAAGCACCCAGAAGTTGGTATAGTAGAATTGACAAGTATTTTGCTGATCTGGGATACATGAATTCCAATGCAGATCATACTCTCTACTACAAAGTTCAAGGCGAAGATATTACTATTGCACTTTTGTACGTAGATGATCTAATTGTGACAGGAAGCGAGGATAGCTTCATCAGAAAATTAAAACAAGACTTATCTGCAGAGTTCAACATGAAAGATCTTGGACTTATGCACTATTGTCTTGGAATTGAGTTCTGGAGAGATTCAGATAGCACATTCATGAGTCAGCTCAAGTATGTTGACAGTCTCCTGAAGAAGTTTCATATGGCAGATTGCAAGATTGCTGCCACTCCCATGGAACAGAGTTTGAAACTTACTAAAGATTCAGAAAAGCCTACAGTCAATGACAGATACTACAGGCAACTCATTGAGTGGATCTCTTATATATCTGACAATCACACGGCCAGATATTTGTTATGCAGTAAGCTCACTAGCACAGTTTATGGCAAATCCAAAATAGTCTCACTGGAATGCAGCCAAAAGAGTCTTGAGATACATCAGAGGTACAAGACAGTTTGGGATAGAATACAGAGGAAGTCATCCACGGTTGCATGGATACTGTGACAGTGACTATGCCGGAGATCATGAGACCAGGAGATCAACACAGGGTGACAAAATATGAAGAGGGGAGAGGAGAAGAGTGGAGATGAGGAGAGAGGGCACAGCTAGAGAGCACACCACAAATGACTAACTGTACACTAGAATTAGTTGAAAAAATAGAATATATACAAACCCTTTTAGGGTTAGGGTTAGGGGATCTAACCCTTTCCTTTATAGCACTCTATAAGGTTAGTGCTATGCACATATGATCACATGATGGTGCTATGCACACATGATCACATGATGTTGAGCGTGAACTCTCAACACCTTCGCTCAAGATCAACATCATGAAGTAGGCCTTCCCTCAAGATGATGATTCTGGGGAATCGAAGAAGGACTGAGCATTACATTCCATTACACACCTTTAATGGGAATGTCCTTCCTCTGCATCAAACCAAGAGCTAGTCGGTGTTTCTCGAATAGCTCTTTACCGAGTGGTTTGGTAAAGATGTCTGCAACATTTTCTTTGCTATCACAATGCTGCAGTGTGATGTCACCAAGTAACACTCTTTCTCTGATGAAGTGCTCTCTGACATCAATGTGCTTTGTTCTGGAGTGATATACTGGATTTTTGGCCAATGCTTGAGCCGATTGATTATCACAGTATATTGTTGTTGGCTTTGACTCATCAAAGTAATCTATTTCTGACAATAGTCTTCTGAGCCATATAGCCTCACATGCACCTGTAGTGAGTGCTCTATATTCTGCTTCAGTCGAAGACAAAGAAACAGTTGGCTGTTTGTTTGACAACCATGATATAGCACCTTGACCAAGGAAAAATGCATATCCCTGTGTCGATCTCCTGGTCTCATGATCTCCAGCATAGTCACTGTCACAGTATCCATGCAACCATGGATGACTTCCTCTGTATTCTATCCCAAATTGTCTTGTACCTCTGATGTATCTCAAGACTCTTTTGGCTGCATTCCACTGAGACTGTTTTGGATTTGCCATAAACTGTGCTAGTGAGCTTACTGCATAACAAATATCTGGCCGTGTGATTGTCAGATATATAAGAGATCCAATGAGTTTCCTGTAGTATCTATCATTGATTGTAGGCTTTTCTGAATCTTTAGTAAGTTTCAAACTCTGTTCCATGGGAGTGACTGCAGTCTTGCAATCTGCCATATGAAACTTCTTCAGGAGACTGTCAACATATTTGAGCTGACTCATAAATGTGCTATCTGAATCTCTCCAGAACTCAATTCCAAGACAATGGTGCATAAGTCCAAGATCTTTCATGTCGAACTCTGCAGATAAGTCTTGTTTTAATTTTCTGATGAAGCTATCCTTGCTTCCTGTCACAATCAGATCATCTACGTACAAAAGTGCAATAGCAATATCTTCCCCTTGAACTTTGTAGTAGAGAGTATGATCTGCATTGGACTTCATGTATCCCAGATCAGCAAAATACTTGTCAATTCTGCTGTACCAACTTCTGGGTGCTTGCTTTAAGCCATAGAGACTTTTCTTGAGATGGCAAACCTTGTTCTCCTTTCCGGGTTCAACATAACCGGCTGGTTGTTGCATGTAGACTTCCTCGTCTAGATAACCATTGAGAAATGCATTTTTAACATCTAGCTGATACACATTCCATTTACTGAGTGTTGCTAGTGATATCAAGAACCGTATGGAATCCATCTTAGCTACTGGAGCATAAGTCTCATCATAATCTTGGCCATATTGTTGTGCAAATCCTTTTGCAACTAATCTGGCTTTGTATCTCTGAATACTGCCATCTGGATTGTACTTCACTTTGTATACCCATTTGTTGGCTATGGCCTTCTTTCCTGGTGGAAGGTCACATAATTCCCAAGTGTTATTTTTATACAAAGCATCCATTTCTTCATTCATAGCAGTTTGCCATTCTGGCTTGTCTACTGCATCTTCGAAGTACACTGGCTCTTCTGTAGCCATGATGGTAGTCATAAGAGCATAGTTGGTGGTTTCCACCTGAATTGCTTTGCCTTTCTGAGCATATGTCAATCTGGCTGGTGGTCTGCTTTCCCTAGTAGACCGTCTGAGCTATTGTGGCGCTGCTTGGGGTGTTGCTGGCAATTCTTGCTCTTCTTCATCAACCTGTTCTGTAGGTGACTGTGAAGTCGATGCTTCTATCTCCTGTGTAGGTGAGGTTTTTCATTCTGATTCCTCATCGAAGATTACATCTCTGGAGATAATGACTTTACGGTTGATGGGATCATACAATTTGTATGCTTTGCTTTCTTCACTGTAGCCAACCATGATGCATTTGCGTGACTTCGCATCCAATTTCCTGCGATGATCATCATGTATGTGGGCATATGCTATGCAACCAAAATGCGGAGATGCCCAATGCATGGCTTGTGTCCAGTGAATGCTTCATAAGGAGTCATGCCTTGTATCGGTTCGGTAGGAAGCCGATTAAGCAAGTAGTTAGCTATAGCTATTGCTTCTGCCCAATACTGATTCGGAAGATGCTTTTCACTAAGCATTGCTCTAGCACTGTCTGCTAAAGTCCCATTCTTCCTTTCAGCTCTTACATTTTGCTGAGGAGTATCTGCACATGTGAATTGTCTTCGAATGCCGTGATTTTTGCAAAAATTCATGAAGGCTGAAGACATGTATTCACCTCCTCTGTCTGATCTCATGACCTTGATCTTTCTGCCTGTTTGGTTTTCTACCATGGCTTTGAATTCTTGAAATCTGGCAAACACTTCAGATTTCTCTTTCAGAAAGTAGACCCAACAATATCTGCTGTAGTCGTCGATGAAGGTCAAGTAATAAAGTGAACCATTGATGCTGCGGGTCTGGGCATAACCCCATACATCTGTATGAATCAAATCAAGAATACCTCGTGCACGAGAGGTACTTCTGACAAAGTTGGTTCACTTTTGTTTGCCGAAGCAGCATGCTTCACAAACTTTTCCAAGAAACTGTAGCTTCGGAATCCCAATTGCCATATTTTTATTCCTGAGATCTAACAAGTACTTGAAGTTGACATGACCATATCTCTTGTGCCATTTTGCAGATAGTGGCATCTGTTGCATTTGAGCTGACATGGCATGCTTATCAGGTACTGTAGCTAGCATCCTGTATAAGCGTCCTTCCTTGACACCTTTTGCTACTAGCTGACCTCTTTTGGATTTGTCTCTGATAGTGCATTCATCACCGACGAAGATGACTTTGTAGTTTTGTTCCGTCATTTGACCTACTGACAAAAGGTTTTTGCTGAGCTTCGGAACATAGAGCACATCTTTGACTAATCCTTTTGTACCAGTGAAATTGTTCATAGGGATAACACCTGTCCCTTGAACCGGATTCGGTGTATTGTCTGTGACATTCTTTTGACCTTCTAATGGCTTCATTTCTGTGAACCATTCCTGATGATTTGTCATATGAGATGATGCACCGCTGTCGATGTACCAAGGATCCTGTTCCACTTGGTTGACTTGATAGCTGAAATCCTCTTTGGGATTGAAATCAGTGTCTAGGTGCATTGTATCAGTCTGATGCAATTCCTCACTTGCAAGAAACATATTGCCATGTTCATTTGCAAAATGACTGTGACTAGAATGTCCACCACGATGATTTCCTCTTCCTCGGGAATTCCCTCGGATTGACCGCCTTGGTCGTACTGCTTCTTGCGGCAATCTCTTTCATAGTGTCCAAACTTGTGACAGTAATTGCACTGGATGTTTCACACATTGGTGGATGCATTCCCTCGTCCTTGGAATCTTCCTCGGTTGGAATGATTTCCTCTTTGCTGATTCTGATGTTGCTGAGGATGATGCTGATGCTGATGCTGATTTTGACTTTGTTGATTATGACCACTTTTCTGATATGATTTACCTTTGTTTCTACCTTTGCCTCTACTTCTGTCTAAAGCTGTGAATGCCTGATCATTAGAATGACCTTTACGTGCTTGAATGGCCTGAGTCCTGAGTTCTTCACCAAGTAGAACTGACTGAAGTTCTTCCAGTGTTGGAATTTGCCGTTGGATGGCAATACTCTGGACTAGATTCTCATATCCCTCTCCTAGTCCATTCAGGATTACTTGAACCATTTCTGCGGGATTCATAGTCTCTCCTGCTGCTGCAAAATGATTGTTGTAGTCTTTGATGCGGAGTACATAAGCATGACCAGTTTCAGTGTTGTTGCGGAAACTCTGGTTGATCTGGTTTCTCAGGGTGAGAATCATGGATGTGTTCTTAGACTTGTAGAGAGCTGCGAACATATCCCATGCTTCTTTTAATGTCTTGACTGTGTTGAGCTGTCCTAGCATGACATCTTGCACATTCTGCTTGATCAGGTGATAGGCATACTTGTCTTTCTTATCCCATTCTGCTTGAGCTCGCGCAATGGCAGGATCTGCTACTGGTGCAGAAACTGATGGTGTAGATGTAGATCCCGTTGTAGATTCTGTTGCTGGTGCTGTGACAACAGATGGAGTAGAGCTACTGGTGGCTGGATCGGCCAATTGTCTCGGTATGGATCCATCGACATACTCCCATTTGTCCTGAAGCACAAGAATGGTCTCCATTCGGTATTTCCATGAACCGTAATTGGAGTTGTCTAACTTAGCAGATGCCTCCAGATTGAGGTTGCTAGTCGACATGGTGCAAACAATGTACTCAAAAGTGTCCTGAAAAAACTCTGTATGAATCAACTGCAAATACACTGAAGATGCCAAGTGAAATCTCTGTACCGTCGATGAAGATAGAACTGCAGTATATAAGATCTGATCTGTGTTACAAGGCTTGTGGCAATGATGCCGGGAATAGCCAAGAGGCTTTACAAGGTTGAAAAATGATGTGCACGATGCCGTGAGATAGCCAAATAGGCTTTACAATGGTGGCATGTGTGTGTGAAATCAAGTGCTATCTACCCACTGAATCAATCTGCAATGCCTCTGAACTCTGAAGTTTGCTCACTGAACTGATGAACGTAAGGTTTCAGGTAATGTAATGATGTGAAATCGGATGTGAGCGTATGGACTGACTCCGAGTAGGTACTAGTCGGGAATTTTGGGCATGGCTTAGATTGGCAACTTGGGGAATTCAAAGCGTCCCCTCTATGGCGATCTAGTCTACTCTGATCTAGATCTAAACCAACCGTCGATCGATGAAAGAGCAGCAAATAATTCCTTTTCTTTTGTTCTTTTTAAGTGTGGGTCAGATGCGTCGATGTAGAGGCAAATGTGCGTGAAGGAAGTGGTTTTGTCGGCGAGGCACAAATGTGAGTGTAACTTGTGCCGAAATGTGCGCGTGATGTAACGAGCGCGTAGAGCACGAAAAATCGAGTGACTTTCCTTTTTGGAGCACCCTCAAATTCTTCCTGGATCAAGAGATACGACTTGATCTAGGTGGAGGGGCAAAAGGAGTGCAAATGGTGCTCAATGATGATGTGTCACTGTGAGTCACATGCAGTGATGATGTGGCACTGTGCTTAGCAAGAGGTTGCCAGTGAAGCTCTGTGCTGAGGTGGCAGGAGTGTGCACATGCAGTGTGTGCACAATGTGTGTGCACAATGTGCCTGGCAAGGGACTGTGCCTGCAGAGGGTCAGTGCTGACTGGACTGCTGAGGTGGCACAGATGATGTCAGCAGGGTGACGTGGCAATGCTGACGTGGCACTGATGACGTGACAGTCGGTGACGTGTCAGCTGACATGGCAATCGATTGCCATGTGTCAGTTGGATGACATGGCAAGTGGATAAGTGCCATGTGGCTGATTTTTGACCACTTTGTGGTGTGGTTAAATCTTACCTGGGTTGGCTTGACCAACCTTATCCAACCCTTTTGAGGTGAGGTTGTGGTGAGGATAAGAAGTTGCCACATGTCGCTTCGTGGGCAGCCAGAATCTTTACAAGATTCATCGAAATCTTCAAGATTCTATTCGTGTTAGTCGTCTACAACGAGGTTGAGCCGTCGGTGATGCTTTGGACTAAGGCATGCGTTGCTCCGTCGATTGCATTGGAGGAGTTCCTGGCGGCCGTCGATGGCAGAGAGCAATAGCAAGGCGTTGCTTCACGAAATTCTGTGCGGGGAGCCTGGAGGTTGCACGATCATTGGCTGGAGTGTGACCAAGGCTGTGGCTGCTTTGTCGTTGTAGTAGAGTAGGAGCTTTGCTCATTGACTGAAGCCCGTGAAGCTGTTGTGAGGCATCGTGCATTTGGAGAGGACTGTGTTGGCTTCGTTGGAGAGGCCGTATGCCTTGGAGGTTGTAGAGCGGTGCGTTGTGGTAGAGGCAACCTTTGTGGCTCACCGTTGAAGGCGAAATGGCATCCACTTGGAAGGCTTGAAAGTCGTCGCCCGTGGAGCGACTTCTAGGAGCTTGAATAGAGCGTTGTCTTTGAGAATAGAAGCAGCTGAGCGTAGGGAGATGGAGCGTGGGTTGCTCTGTGTGGCGTATGGAGCAACGAAGGAGCAGCGTAGGTCGATGCTCGTGAAGGTTGAGCAATTGACAACAATCAGCAGCAATGCCTTATAGAGCTGGAGATAGAAGCAAGTCGAGGCCTTGGCTATTGCAGGTGCTGTTGATCAGAGGCTCGTGGACGTTGCTTGGCAGATCTGTTACATGTGAGGAGCTATGAGTAGTCGTGGCTTGGAGAGGTAAGCTAGAAGCCGTTGATGGGCTGGAGATACACAGCAGCTAGAGCTGTGTGGACGGAGTTGGTTGCCTCTCTCTCTCAAAGCCTTAGTAAGAAACTGGTCTCTCTTCAACTCAAAGAATTCACCATCTCTTGCTCTAAGAAGAAGAAGAACAAATCCTCACAGATCTGTCTCACAAAATGAATTGAAATCCTCACAAGGAAACTCAAGAAATGAACGGAAATCTCTTAAGGAATGACGGAAATTTTCTCTCAAATGGACAGATGAAGATCTCTCATCGGAAGTGGACTCTCACGGAGAACACTCAAGAGAACTCTCAATCTCACAATCTCTCTCACACTCTCAAGAATCACAATGCCTCAACGGAAGGCAAGGGAGCTCTGATACCATGACAAAATATGAAGAGGGGAGAGGAGAAGAGTGGAGATGAGGAGAGAGGGCACAGCTAGAGAGCACACCACAAATGACTAACTGTACACTAGAATTAGTTGAAAAAATAGAATATATACAAACCCTTTTAGGGTTAGGGTTAGGGGATCTAACCCTTTCCTTTATAGCACTCTATAAGGTTAGTGCTATGCACATATGATCACGTGATGGTGCTATGCACACATGATCACATGATGTTGAGCGTGAACTCTCAACACAGGGATATGCATTTTTCCTTGGTCAAGGTGCTATATCATGGTTGTCAAACAAACAACCAACTGTTTGTTTGTCTTCGACTGAAGCAGAATATAGAGCACTCACTACAGGTGCATGTGAGGCTATATGGCTTAGAAGACTGTTGTCAGAAACATATTACTTTGATGAGTCAAAGCCAACAACAATATATTGTGATAATCAATCGGCTCAAGCATTGGCCAAAAATCCAGTATATCACTCCAGAACAAAGCACATTGATGTCAGAGAGCACTTCATCAGAGAAAGAGTGTTACTTGGTGACATCACACTGCAGCATTGTGATAGCAAAGAAAATGTTGCAGACATCTTTACCAAACCACTCGGTAAAGAGCTATTCGAGAAAGGGAAAAATCTTTTGGCGAGATTTTTAATGTGAGCTTTTTTACCATTTCCTTTGTTTTTGCAAGCTTTTTTTAGAAATCCATACATGTTTTTGTTATAAGAAAGATGGGGAGGTTAGAAAGAGGGGGAGAGGATATAGGATATATTCATTTTCATAGCATGTGGAAGGGTGGAAGAGTGTATACTATGCACAAGGGGGGGGCGGATATGAGTGGCAGTAGGAGGCAAAAAATTATGGAAGATATGTCCATATTCAAAGTAGAAGGGAGGAACTATGGGAGATATGTTCATTTTAAAAGTGTATAATTTGAAATTTTTAACCTCATATTTGGATTCCTCGTCAAATTCCGGTCATTTTGAGTACCAACATGACCATATTGCGATAAAATTTGAAAAAATGGTGTTTTTGTCATTTTGGCCTGTTTTGGGCCTATTTTGAGTCTGCGCTAGCGCAGACTCAAAATAGGCCCAAAACAGGCCAAAATGAATTCATGACAAAAACACCATTTTTCCAATTTTTATCGGAATATGGTCATGTTGGTACTCAAAATGACCGGAATTCGATGAGGAATCCAAATATGAGGTCAAATCTATCAAATTATACAATTTGAAAATGAACAAATTTCCCATATGCTCTCCCTTCCCCGTTACATTTAGTAGATGAACATAACTTTCACATTCCTCATCCTCTCTCTCCTCCTTGCACTCCTCTTTGCATACCTTATAAGTTCCCCCTCTAACTATGATAACGAATATATGTTCCAACTCCCCTCTCCTCCCTTCTCCATGCCACTTTACCCATGCGCCCATCCCTCCCCTTTTCCTTTATCTCCCCTCCCCCCCCTCTCTCCTCTTAACTGCAACCACAACCCAAACTTTCCACCCACCCCACTCCATGACCCCCCCCCCCCTCTCTCTCTCTCAGGTGAATGAAAAGCTCACAATATTCATGAAAATTAAAAAAAAGCTCATGACAAAAAGCTCACCAAAAAATCACACCCTTCGAGAAACACCGACTAGCTCTTGGTTTGATGCAGAAGAAGGACATTCCCATTAAAGGGGTGTGATGGAATGTAATGCTCAGTCCTTCTTCTATTCCCCAGAATCATCATCTTGAGGGAAGGCCTACTTCATGATGTTGATCTTGAGGGAAGGTGTTGAGAGTTCACGCTCAACATCATGTGATCATGTGTGCATAGCACCATCACGTGATCATATGTGCATAGCACTAACCTTATAGAGTGCTATAAAGGAAAGGGTTAGATCCCCTAACCCTAACCCTAAAAGGGTTTGTATATATTCTATTTTTTCAACTAATTCTAGTGTACAGTTAGTCATTTGTGGTGTGCTCTCTAGCTGTGCCCTCTCTCCTCATCTCCACTCTTCTCCTCTCCCCTCTTCATATTTTGTCAAGCCCATAGGTTTCATAAGTCATCATACCTTGTCATTTTTATAGGCCTCTTCTTTAGTAGAGCATAGTTTCATACTTGTGTCTTTGGTCACACCATTTACGTAGCCCTTGAATCACTCTGTTTGCATCACCTATGTAGTATTCTATAAGTCATTGTACCTTGTCATTTTTATAGGCCTCTTCTTTAGGAGAGCATAGTTTCATACTTGCATCTTTGGTCACACCATTTATGTAGCCCTTGGATCACTCTGTTTGCATCACCTATGTAGTATTCTATGACCCTACATCATATGATAGACATTACTCTACTATAGCATACCTAGTTCACTACTGCTAGTTATTTTGTGTTCGTGACACACGTGTGCCACAACCTTCTGGATCATGTTCTTTCAGTTGCATTTATCAACTTCACATTTGGATTCTTATATAGATTAGCTCCCCAATCCATGGAAACCTATGACATGTTGAGCTTTGACAAGTTTAGCATGACACCATACATGAAATTATTCATGTAGTAATCAATTTCTCAATGAGTCTTTGATCTAGGTGGACTTCCTATTTTTGGACATTTTTCCCTCTTTACTTCTATCTATTCTCTAGGTTTTGTTCCCAAAATGAAAAGCATCACCTATAACTTAGGAGGGACACATTTTATGGATAGGATCTATTACATTGTACTCATTGTATAGATTCCTCTCTTTGTATTCATCATTGTGGTCACACATCACATACTATGGTTTTTTTAGTCTTTCTTTTTTGTTTTGTTTGGCATCATATACACCAAATGAAATAAAAAAAATATCTTGTACATGAACCCTCTATTTATGCATTGCAATTTAAGAGGGGTATTGAGAATGGTGTAAATAGTCTATGAATTACCTTAATCTTTGATATAGTCATGGAATCTATATGTTTAGGAGCTTATTTTTATTGAATTTCATAATAGTGTCTTTTTTTTGTATTTAGTTCCAAGATTAGCTACACCTAAGATATTTTCATCCTCATCGATGTTAGAAATAGCAATAGAGTCAAAAGTATGACGAGGAGATGCAATGCTTTAATGCAAACATTCAAGACTATTGTTAATAGAATAATGATAGAAAGGCACATAAAATTTGAATAGTCTTAGGGCATTGCTATAGCATAGTTTGCTCAACCACCATGAAAAGTCAAATTCAACCAACCACATTTAGAATCCCATCAATAAATGAACCACACAATCATTTAGTCATACAATAGCTTAAAAACATTAGATAAATGATTTAGATATGTAGCATGAATAATTGAAGAGCTCAAATTTTGTTTAATTTCAAATGTATTATTAATGCCGAAATCGGTTAGGGTTAAAAATAAGTATACAAGTGTCGAATCTGCCAGGTAGTCAAGGCTCCAAGGTCAGGGTCCACTTACCTACAACCATCCAAACCAACCATTTGTTAGAACAATAAAGTTGAATTTAGGTAGACAGGTAATGCTTGTATCGTTAGGGGAGATTTGGGGTCCCAAAAGTGCCTCCAATTACTATTTCCTAATTTCAAGAGATTAGAGAGCAATTTGAGATATACTAATAAAAGTGCTTGAGGTGTGGGGCAATGCCATCTTGAAGTTAAAAAAAGAATTTAAGTTTGTGGAGACCCCTAACCTAGCATTTGCACCCATGATCTTCTAATCTTTAATCCAAGGGATATATTCAAATTTGAGGTAGAGCAATCCTAGCCATTAGGTCAACAGGCAGATCTAAGGGATACCATCAAAGGATAGAAGGATAAAATCTCCACCCTTGATCAACACAAAGGTCTAGATGAGAGGAAAATGCGCTTCAATATGGGCCATAGATTTGCTAGTAGATCCAAGGGAGGATATGAGTGCAAATGGCACTTTAATCCAAGCCCTAGATTTGGAAGTAGATCAAGGGATGAAATGAACAAAAAAGACAATTAAATCCAGGCCCTTGATTTGCAAGTGGGCAATGGCACTTCAATCCAAACCATCAAATAGGCCCTTCCATCCTAGCCCCCCAAAATGCACTTCAATCTCGACCCTCCATTAGACACCTCCATCTCAACCATTGATCTTGGACTTGAATCAAGGGCCCATATTAAAATCCATCTTTTCCCTCTAAATGAGACCTCCCCAAAGTCAAATTTTGCCTTTTAGAGCCCACAAAAGTGCATCCACCATCCACTCAAGGCATCCTAGACCTTTGATCTATCCACCATCCACCTCCATCGAAAGGCTAAGGTTTCCCAATTTCAAAAAATAAAGCCTCAAAGAATGCACCTCTAAGAAAATTTAAGTGAATAAATGGAGACATATACATTTAATCTAAAGCAAGTATGTATATATAAATCTAAAGAAAATTAATATACATTCTAGTACAACATCTAAATGAGTTGTGAAGTAAGTCTAAAAGAAAAGCAAGAAGGTGAAATCTAGTTTACCATTATAGTGAATGCAAGTATAAAGCTCTTAAGTGAAATAGCCAAAATTAGAAAAGGGGCACCCAAGGGTCTAAATGAGTTACAAGCATACAGTTATGGGGTTGAGGTAAAAGGGGGAGAGAAACAAAAATTAGAGAAAGAATAAAAGAAAACTAAAAGAAACAAAAATTTATTACGAATAGAGTTGACTTAGAAAAAGAAAAAAAGGAGGTGAATAACTATAAGATGAAAAAGAAGACAAAAAGGTTGACATACAAATGCAAGCATGGCTAGTAAAACAAGAAACAATCTATAAGGGGTTTAAGAGAGCATAATGTTATATACATATATATATAATGTGTGTGTGTGTGTGTGCGTGCGAGCCAAACTCTCATAAAATGAAGCCGCAATGTATGAGGAGCCATGAAGTGCTAAAATTGCCAGAAGGGTCCATGAAGTGCCAGTAAACCAAAGGCAATTAGCACAAGAAAGGCAAAGAAGTTTATATATGTATACACACACACACACACTTGGAGATCATATTGTCCTCGAGCTAATGGTTGGGTGATGATGTGAATGCTTGAACACTAGAAGCATTTATACGTAATGGGAGATTTTTGCATTTATTAGACTTTTATTGTAGACTAGCCCAAATTTGTTATTTGTAATGTAAGTTTTTTACCCCTTAGCATTTATTAATATGGGAACTTGATATACCCCTTGGGGTCCTTGCAACCTTTAGGAGGGCATAAGGGAGGAACTCCTAGAAACATTGGATTGACCAATAGATATATGTTTGTGAGAATCATTGTTGGAAATCCAATAATTAAGAAGAAAGGATGATCTTTTGGTGAGAATCCATTAATTAAAGATCATGTTTTATGTACACATGGAAAATAGAAAATTTATCTATAATAGCTAAATGAAAACATATCTTATTCGTAGTACTTGGAAGTCCCTAGTAGCTCTAAGTTGTGCTACTTGGACCACCACCTCCCAAGAGATTTTATGGGGCATATGGGGAAAATGAAGTATACCTACCAAGGTACCAATCCTTGCTCTGTAAAAGAATCGTGTAGGGACAACATTGTCCGTTATGACATACATCCATCAAGGGCAGAGAATGGAGGCCTGCTTTAAAGGCTCTTAGTGCCACTGTGTACTCGTGACTTGGAGAAGGGAATTTTTTTTGGAAGGAGAGATAGAAGAGTGTCCATGAGCGAAAGACTTAGGCTAGTGTGCGAGAGTAGAAGCTTGGATCTACAACACTCATGGGAGAAAGAAATTTGGATCTACCTACAGACAACTAATCGACTCAGAGTTTACTCTGCACTTGCATGTATTGGGCTGAAGCTACCAATGTTCAATTCTCTCCCTCAACTAGTGACCACGATCATCTTCTCAACTCTTGCGTTGGGCAGTGGCTATGGCCACCCATATTCGGCCTTGCTTACCAGGTATCATCTTACAGTCTGACATCCACACTATGTGCTGTTACAGTTTTACTGCACTTTGGATAGGCCCTTTGGAAGACGACTTACAGCTACACGACTGGTTTTCCTTAACTCTATCGAGACCTTAGACCTTTGCATGAGTCTGTAGATGAAAATAGAGAAGTGGACCGACTTGAACGATCTCGAAACTATGGTATAAACACGGGCCTCTGCGTCATAGTGTCCAGCAGAGTCGAATCATGAAACCGTTCCATATAAGTCGTCTGAGACTTCCGGTGCATTTTTCTTGTTGGCCGCACTTTGTGAAGTATAGATTATCTCTGAGTGTAGAGCTCCTTTGGTAGAGGAGCTCACGGGGATTTTCTCGTGGGCTTTGCTTGCTGTTCCAGCCAGCTTATTCTATTGCTTGCTTGGATTATGCAGCTTATGTATTGCTTGGATTATTTAGAGTTGCATTCACTCAGATATACGCAGAGACATCCGACACTCTAGCTGCACCTATGGAATACGGTCGTTTTGATTCTCTTCTTCTCTGTTAGGTTCATAACGCTCCAACCTACAGGTCTGGGGCTTGTTTAAAACGCTGTTTACTCAATGTATGGACCTTGGAGTCCTCGGATTTGAAACAAACTCGCTGGCTTGCGGATCCTGTGAGAGAGAGGTCGACCGCTGCTACTATATCTTCTCCCCAGTGATCCAGCTACTGAACATAAAAGTCTTCTGCACACTGCGGCCTTATATCTTACGATATATTCTCCAGTTCCACGCGGATCTTCACCATGTTCTTCTCTACCGAAAACTGTAAGATCTCTCTTTTGCCAAAAATCCAGGAAAGGCTCACTGCCGAACGACGCTGTGCCTAAGAAGATGCGTCGAACTCCCTTGCGACTCAGATTTTGGTGAAAGACTACATACTACTTCATTGTGAGCGCTTCCTCCAGGGAGAACAGTGCGACATTGTTTACTACAGAGACCCGCATCAAGTACATTATTTATTACATATGGCGATCGGGCGCCAACGAACCAGCAGCAGAAGAATGAGCCAATAGAACCACAACGGTCTTCCCCTTTTGCTCCTTGCCTCCCTACTGGCTTACCTGACATTCGTGGGGCAGCTCTCGAGCGCCATTGCACTGTTTCAAGCTCATATAGTAGAATAGATTTTAGGCTCATCTTTAGCTCAAACTGTAGACCTTGCATATGCTAAAGATCTCTGGCGAACGACTATGAGTTGGCAGCCTAGGAACTGTGAGATTCCGAGGTCTGCCAAGGCACCTGTTTCTCTTTGCGCATGGGTTCACAATGGCTACGTTGAGCAGGCCGTGTCTGGCCAGAATGCAATTGAAAATAAGGTGCAAAGATTGATAACATGTACACGATGGAGTCCAAATAGTTCAAAGTTGAACCGGATTGAGTGCAGAATGATTGCAATTTTTGGGCAATGAGCATTGTTAGTCGTAGCGTCCTTGATAGCTGCAAAACTCTGTCGAGGCAGCCCCTTATACATGAGCATAAGGCGGCCTTTTACATGAGCATACGTAAGCCGTGTCTCGCTAGACTCTAATATAGAATGGTCAATAGCTTATAAAAATATAGATATAAGGAATATGATAACCATCTTCAGGTTTAAGCATTTATCAATGACTTCCTAACCTTAGTCACCAACAAGAAAATGGCAAAGTTATTCACTAGTTCCACTATATGCAAGTCGATTTTAGTAGATAAGCTTTTTACAAGAAACTAAAATAGTTGGGTGATCAATTTATCTAGTGGGAATGTTCATAAGTATATGATTTGGTTGAGTCAATAATGATATGGGTCTGGGAGAAACTTGGTTGATTCAGTTGGTCCAGACTGTCTACATTGTCTATAATAAGGAAAAGATTTAAATGGTAAAGTTTTTCTACATTGATCTTGGAATTAGAAAAGGTTCCTTGATTAGAAAGTTTCCTTTATTAGAGAAATTCCTAAGTAATTAGGAAAGATCCCTTTGTTAAAAAAATTACTAAGGATATTATCTTATGATTTCTTGGCAGTGTTGGAAATTTTTCCTTTGCGAGGGTATGTAACTATGGTCTCTTTGGTCATTAACTCCTCGTACATCTCACTTGTTTGCTTTATGCTATTCTCCATGGGCAAGTTCTAAAAGTCATGATTTTGAGGTCCCCATTGGAACTCCTTTGGGAATTTATCTTAGAGTATTTGCAATGTAATTATTTATTCTCAAAGGCTCACTTTTTTAGAAGAGAGTAAAAGGGGGTACTTTATCAGTTTTATAAACATTTGGAAGATGTTTTTATAAAATTTAAGGACTGTTCATGATGTCCTTCTAATCATAGGTATCGTTGTACTTTTTGCGATGTACTGATATAAATGTGAGTGTAACAATTGACTCTCACTTTAACACCTTATTAAGAGGAATGGTATCATATGGATTATTCTCACTTATGCGGTATTGAAAGGTTGGCTTTTGAAAAGGGCAATAGTAGATGTTTGCAATTGGTTTACTATGACATTGAAAATTGGTCTAGTAGTATAGTAGGATAGATGTTTAATAGGTTACACACACACACACACACACACACATACACACACTAATATAACTCAATAAATGTATCTCACTTTCACACACACACACATTAATATAGCTCAATAAATGTATCTCACTTTCACACACACACACATTTTTCTTAATAAATTATTTCTTACACATTCTTCCCTCCCACAACCCCCCGCCCCCTTCTTTTTGGCCTTTCTTGTCTTTACATTACCCCCCTAACTTTGTTCTTCTAGCATTTAATCACTACCCTAACCAATCCTTAGTAAAAAAACTTCCCTCTCCTTAATATTTCTATTTTAAGAATGATTTAACCACTAGTTTATATGCCCCATTACCCTCTTTATTATTTTGTTTTTTATTAACTAAAATTCCCCCTTTTTTTATAATTCATTTTTTCTTCTTACTAACCTTTTTTGCCCTCCCTTTTCTTTTATATCATTCCCTCCCCTCTTACACTATTTTTACACTAAAAATTAGTAATGATTTATTTTTTTCCTACTATAGTTTATTAGTATTTTTTGAGTCTTTTCTTCTTATTAGCATAATTTAGTTCCCATTGCCCCCCTCGCCTCTTTGTTTTTAACTTAATTGAACTCCCTTTAAATTCTATCTTCCCCCTTTTTTTAACCTCTTAAATTGATTATACCCCTATTGATGCTAATTAACCCCTATAATGAACATTGAAATAATGGAAAACAGAAATGTGTATATACTTTTCCCCTTGTAATGGTTTTTATTCGCATGGTTGCTCTACTTATATATATATATATATATATATAGACACTCTTCACTTATAGAGTTAATATAGGCTTCTCTCTCCTATGTATTCATATTCTTTTCTAGCCAACTCTATAGTCAATTTCCACTATATTCTTCCCCCATAAACCTTAACGTCCCTTTACACAATAAACCCCCCTAAACCTTCCCCTACCCTATCCTATCTCCTCTAAAACTATTAGCGACCATTTCTTACAGCCACCCTACATGCCACCTCCCATAAAGCACCATCCTTTTCCCTCTGTAATGGCTCAACCTTTGCATGCCCTTCTATGTTTGCCCAAGCTCAGTATAGCCTTCAACGTAGAACATATCATAAAAGATGCCGCTATGTGTGATTTCGTTTCCTTCTACATTTGTACTTCGACACTCAATTTTTCATGGTTTATTGCTTGCTCGCGGCTTTTTCCTCGGCCTTCACAACTCCACAATGACTCTGCATGGTACATTGCTCGCTCACGGCTCATTTTAACCTCTTCATCGCCTTCTCCCCTCTTGTCTCCTCTCTCTCAAGCTCTTTCCTTGATGCACTATTGTCCTAAGGGTGTGGAATCCCCCCCTTGTCTATTCCATTTCATTTAATTCTTAAATAATTATTTGGTTAAGGGTGTAGACTAACCCCCCTTTTTAATTCTTTTCTGAAGTAATATTTTAATTTAGATTAATATATTTTATATTATACTTACTATGGTATTTATTTAGTAATATATTTACTAAGGTGTTTATTATAGACTTATACAAATGATGCTCTGCCAAGTTATCGACAATAATGGTTTATAACTTTATTTCATAGAATTTATTCATTAAAAAAATTATTTACATAAGAATACATTTTAATTTACTCACATAAGAAATAAATTTATTTCACAAAATGCATTCACGTAAACTTTTTTCACATAAGAAATAAACTAGTATTTATTCACATAAGAGAATGACAATTACAACCCATACAAGTGCTTATATATTTTTTCACAAAAGAAAGAACACAAACAATCACATTTCACACAAATAACTTAAACTAATATAAATAAATACACGATTTACAATTTTCACAAGAGATCCTAAGAACTTCTCAAGAACTTTAACAAATAAAAACACAAAAATAATTTACACAAGAGGTTCCAAGAAATTTAACAAACAGGAGATCCTAAGCACTCTAACAAACAAAACCATAAAAGCAATTTACACAAGAGATCCTAAGAACTCTAATAACAAAAACATAAAAATAATTTACACGAGATCTTATGAACTCAAAAAAGAGATCCTAAGAACTCTAACAAACAAAAACATAAAAAAATATCACAGAAGAGATCCTATGAACTCTAACAAACAAAACCACAAAAGCAATTGTTAGAACAATAAAGCTAAATTTGGGTAGGTAGGTAATGCTTATATTCCCTAGGTTGTTATTGCTTTACCTAAGAACTTGACCTAGCCTTTGGGATTCTATAAGAAACGTGAATCAGCTCCTAAAATCACTAGAACATTTAAAAGGAGTTAAGAATGATAAAAAGAGGGGGGTTTCATAGAAATAGGAGAATTGGGTAGAAATAGGTTAGAGTAATCAATAAATTGTAAATAAATTCTTTGAATGGGATTTTCTAACTAGAGAAAAGGCATTTTAATTAAAAAGTTAAATAGAAAGTTAGCTAAGGGGGTATTCCACACCCTTATACAATAATATTGGCACATAATATTATCAAAATGAAAATGACATTAAAGTATTGACATTCTGTGTAAATCTTCTCTTTTTTTCTTATTAGAGAAGATGCATTGGCTTCCCTTTTCTTGGATTGAATCCCGTCCTCTAGATGTTGCCAATTTTGCTATCAGGGGAACCCTGTCTGTCTTCCTGGTAGTAGCTTTTGTCTATGCCATTGAAATTTATGCTAAACTACACCTGAGATCATAAAACATAAGTCCTAAGTGAGAGGTTATTGAGGGTTTAACCGTTTCCAATTGAGAGCATGAAGGGTATTCTCTTCTAATAAACCAACTCCCATAATCCATAAGAGCATGCAAGATTTTCTCCTACTAATAAACCAATTCCCATAATCCATAAGTCCTTCCACAACTTCACGGCTATCAAAATAATTCAACAAGAACTAAGATGTTAGAACCAAGATGTGGGTCTTTCCTCTAAATAGGCACGAGAATGTTAGAACCATTGAGTAGGATTTGTATTGCCCTCATTTGGGCTGCCAATAAAACACCTACACAATATATATAAGAGACAGACACGGATCGGATTAGATGGAGCTTAAGGTGACACTCAATGCAATTACAAAAGCACTTGGGTTTCCAGCAATGGCCGAAAAATTCAGAGGGACCAAAAATTTGAAAAAGGATCTAGGTGAGCTAATCAATGAGGAGATTGACAAAAATAGCACAAGAATGGGTGGATACAAGGCAATCAGAAGAGGAAAGAAAGGCTAAGGCAGATCAAAAAGCACTTGACACCATAGAAGCAAGAAGAAAAAGAGATGAAGAAAGGCATACAAAGAAAGGTGCAGAGGCCAAAATAGTAGAGAGTAGAACACACCACCATGAGCAGATAGACAAAGCAAATCAGGAGGCCATTGTAGAAGTAAGAAGAGAACACTGCAAGGAAACTAGAGCACAAAGAAGAAGGGAGAAAAGATCAAGAAGGCCAAGGGATCCTTGCTGACATGCCCGAGCAGGAGAAATATCACATGGCTTGTCTCAAGAGGAAACTAAAAGTTTGGCAAACATTTTAAATCAAGAAATGGAGGATATCACAACACCTCAAACCCCACCTGAACAACAAGATTAGGACCAAGGAACTAGACAAGCTATAGCTGCACAAGATCAACAAGCGAGTTGATCATCTCTATCAGTTCTATGTGTGTGTGTGTGTGTGCATGCATGCATGCATGTGTGCGTGCATGTGTGTGTGTGTGTGTGTGTGTGTGAATTATTCCTCTCTAATTTATTTGTCAGTTCTCCCCCCCTCTCTCTCTCTCTGTGTCAGTCCCTAACTTCTGCGTGTGTGTGTGTGTGGTGTGTGTGTGTGTGTGTGTGTGTCAGTCCCTAACTTTTGTGTGTGTGTATCAGTCCCTAACTTCTGTGTGTGTGTGTCAACCGCTAACTTCTCTCTCTCTCTCTCTCTCTCTCTTTACACACCACTGTTTAGTGTACAAATGAAAGCGATATTGAGGGTTGGGAATTTCCCAACCCTAAATATCACTTTCATTTGTAATCTCTGTCTCTCTCTGTCTCTCTCTCTCTCTCTCTCTCTCTTTCTCATACATTTATCTACTCTCTCGATTCTCTTTACTCTTTGATGGTGATGGTGATGGAATAGTAGTAGCAGCAATAGATGATGCAGTAGCAGGTGATGCGATAGTAACAGTAGCAGCAGTAGATGATGAAATAGTAGTAGTAACAACAACAATTGATGCAATAGTAGCAGATAATGCAATAGTAGTAGCAGTAGTGGATGATGCAATAGTAGAGCGATAGCAGACGATGCAACAATAGGAGCAGTAGATGATGCAACAGTAGCAGCATTAGTACATGATGCAATAGTAGGAGGAGCAGCAAATGATGCTCACATCCCAAATGCTAATCTCTTCCTCTTCAGCCAAAGCCAGCTTCCCTTTGCTACTCCACATGGCAAGGGATTGCCATATTCTAGACTCATAAGCACTCTCTCTCTCTCTCTCTCTCTCTCTCTCTCTCTCTCTCTTTGTTAGTCCCTAAATTCTCTCTCTCATTTCTCTCTCAGTTCTGCCCCCCCCCTCTCTCTCTCTCTCTCTCTCTCTCTCTCTCTCTTTGTGTAAATCCCTAACTTCTCTCTATCTCTCATTTCTCTGTCAGTTCTCCCCCCCCTTCTCTCTCTCTCTCTCTCTATACACACCACTATATTGTGTACAAATGAAAGCGATATTAAGGGTTGGTAATTTCCCAACCCTCAATATCGCTTTGATTTGTACATGTGTGTGTGTGTGTGTGTGTGTGTGTGTGTGTGTGTGTGTCAGTCCCTACCTTCTCTCTCTCTCTTTGTCTCTCTCTCTCTCTCTCTCTCTCTCTCTCATTTCTTTGTCAATTGTCCCCCCCCTCTCTCTATCTTTCTCTCTCCTTACACACCACTATTTAGTGTACAAATGAAAGCGATATTGAGGGTTGGGAATTTCCCAACCCTCAATATCACTTTCATTTGTAAATCTCTCTCTCTCTCTCTCTCTCTCTCTCTCTCTCTCTCTATTATACATTTATCTACTCTCTCCATTCTCTTTACTATTTGATGATGATGATGATGATGTTGCTAAAGTAGTAGCAATTAGAGATAATCTTGCACATTTGTTTCTTTAAAAGAAACGAATGATGCAACAGTAGTAGTAGCAGCAGGTGATGCAACAGTAGCAGTAGATGATGGAATAGTAGTAGTAACAATAGCAGCTTATGCAACAGGAGTAGCAGATAATGCAACAATAGCAGCAGTAGATGATGCATCAGTAGTAACAAATGATGCAACAGTAGCAGCAGCAGATGATGCAACCTCGATGCAACATGAGTAGCAAATAATACAATAGTAGCAGCAATAGATGATGCATCAGTAGCAGCAAATGATGCAATAGTAGCAGTAGCAAATGATGCAACAGTAGTGGCATCAGTAGATGATGCAACAGTAGCAGTAGTAGCAAATGATGCATCAACAGATGATGCTCACATCCCAAATGCTAATTTCTTCCTCTTTAGCCAGAGCTAGCTTCCCTTTCCTCCTCGACACTGCAAGGGATTGCCATATTCTAGACTCACAAGTAGCCTCTCTCTCTCTCTCTCTCTCTCTCTCTCTCTCTCTCTATCTCTCTCAGTCCCTAAAATCTCTCTCTCTCTCATTCCTCTATCAGTTCCCCCCCCCCCCTCTCTCTCTCTCATTGTACTGTGTACAAATGAAAGCGATATTGAGAATTGGTAATTTCCCAACCCTCAATATCGCTTTGATTTCTACATATCTCTCTCTCTCTCTCTCTCTCTCTCTCTCTCCCCCCCCCCCCCCACACCACTATACACTATACAAATGAAAGTTATATTGAGGGTTAAGAATTTCTCAACCCTCAATATCGCTTTGATTTGTACATCTCTCTCTCTCTCTCTCTCTTTGTCTCTCTCAGTTCTCTATCAGTTATCCTTCTGTCATTTTTCTGTCTGATTATCTCTCATTTCTCTGTGTGTGTGTGTGTGTGTGTGTGTGTTTGGTGAAACTTAGAACATTATATTATGAAGCAACCTCTCTCTGTCTCTCTCTCTTTCATTGTGTGTGTGTGTGTGTTTCATGAAACTTAGAACATTATATTATGAAGCAACCTCTCTCTGTCTCTCTCTTTCACAATACCTTAAAGACTGTACAAAAGAAAGCGATTAAGAGGGTTGGGAATTTCCCAACAATCCTAATTGTGTTCATTTGTACACGTCTCCCCCCCCCCCCCCCCCCTCTCTCTCTTTCAAGCTCTTTTGTAGCTCAACCGTTGAAATAAAAGAGAACCAAAGAGTATGCCATGCCTTAACCTTCCCCTTTCCTCCCTCTTGTTCCTCTTCTTCTTCTCCCCCCTGATGACCTTCTCTCGTTTAACTATATATATATATATAGAGCAAGCGCGAGAGAGAGAGAGAGAGAGAGAGGTGTACAAATGAACTTGACTAGGAGGGTTGGGAAATTCCCAACCCTCCTAATCAGTTTCTTTTGTAAGATCAAGAACCTGGAAGCAACTTCGATGGAGAG
Source organism: Dipteris shenzhenensis (assembly GCF_047967505.1). NCBI lineage: Eukaryota > Viridiplantae > Streptophyta > Polypodiopsida > Gleicheniales > Dipteridaceae > Dipteris > Dipteris shenzhenensis. Next base: position 36,731,036 of record NC_141620.1, read on the forward strand.
GAGGATGACTTTGATGGATGGGGAGGAGGTGGACGAATGGAGAGAAGCCGGAAGGGATGGAGAGGAGTCGTTTATGCTACTTGTCAAAACAGATGGAGATTAGTTGTTTATGCTAATACAGGAATGGTTGAGTAAAATAGACGTTTATGTCAGTAAAGGAGTCATCGGATAAAAATAGTAAGAGAAGCGCATTTTCAAGAATATTAAATTGAATTTAATAATCCCACGTGTGCCTCGAAAGTAGTGCCAAACTTGCTGTATCCCCCCCAATGGTTAGGAGTTTGGTGTAATTCTATCTTCTCGGAGAGACTCAAGCTGTCGAATTTCCTCGCCTCCACTACTATCGAATTTCTTTGCCTCCACTACTAAATCATATCCGACGGACACAATACTTTGCATGCATCTCAACCTAGATGGTATTGATTTGCATCGAATTTCCACTGCTATTGGATTTCCACCGCCTCCACAGCTGCCAAATTTCCAGGCCTCCATTGCTGTTGAATTTCCACATTGCTGTCGAGTTTCACCCACTATCGATTCTCCACACCACAATGGAAGAGAAAGGTCTCTGTGTGTGTGTGTGTGTGTGTGTGTGTCATGATACTCTCTCATCATCTTAGTCCCTATGTGTTTGTATGTGTGTATGTGATGCTACTCTTCTCTCTCTCACACATTCTTGTGTATAGGTTTCATTCTCAATGTTAGATAGTTTCATTCAATATAAGACAATCATGAAGGAAAGAGAGGTTGTTAGTGAGAGAGAGAGAGAGAGAGAGAGAGAGAGCGAGAGAGAGAGAGAGAGAGAGAGAGAGAGAGAAAGGGAGAAACTGTACAAATGAATGTGATGTGAAGGGTTGGGAAATTCCAACCCTTCATATCCCATTCATTTGTACACACACACACACACACAAGTAGAGGGAGAGGGAGAGATTGGAGAGAGAGAGAGAGAGGAGGGGGTGGAGGCATAAAGATAGGGGGCTTTATCTTGCTGGAGAGATTGTTCTAGGTACTTGTTTTGGATATGGACATTGTTCTAGGTTGTCAATGACGAGAGATCTTGGAGAGATTACTAGGTATTTTAATCACATGTTTATGAGATTCTTCCACAAAAGTAAGGAGATACTTTTGAAGGGCTATGAAGCATCTAAGTTGTTGTCACATTCCAGGCCGTGGAAAGCCCTCTTGAGAAGACCATCCCAACTACAAATTGAACTCCACCTATCGGCTTTAAGTGGGGGAGGTGGAGTTGGAGACAAAGAGAGGAGGGAGAACTTTAAGTGGCATGTAATGATTGCTTGTAAGCTTCTTGCATCCCTTAACTACTAGCAAACTAAAGGGAGAACTTTGTAGAAGCTCTCTCTGAAGGGGGCATGCCACTGAGCTATCTCACTTTGCTAGTTTTGTAACGCAGAGGCGGAGGGTCAAAAAGCGACCTAAGCTTGTCCACCAACTGCTGCTGTGGACAAGAAAGCTCCCCTAGGGAAGCAAAAATCAGCTGAAGGGGGTCCTGAGTAATGTTCTGTATGCCAAATCAATTGTGTTAAGGCTTCCCACCTGTAGACTCATCTTGGTAGAAAAAGACACAAAAGACAATTGGAGAAGTTACGTGGTGAAATAGAAGTGGATGGAGGGGATCAAGTCATGAAGGAAGCAGAAAATACTAGCAATGTTGATGAAGTAGCTAAGAAGACAAAAGATAATGAAGCTGCCAAAGAAGGAGAAATTGTTGAAAAAGTTGAAGCTGCTGACATAGCTAAAGGTGCCACAACTATAGCTTGCAAAAAATGATCTATTACTGAATGCCATGTTACCAGAAAACACCGCAAGCCTACTATATTGAGTGATGCACAAAATTCCACAGTCGCAGTTGCAGAGGAAAAAGAAGGTAAGCTAATGATGAAAACTCAAAGAAGCCAAGTGATTCTCTTGATTTTTAAAAGTTTTTTTTAAAAACTGAAGGTAGAAAATTGTATACTTCAAAACAATATGCCTTCTACCCGGGGGATTCACAGGGGGAAACTTATGATATCATGTGAGTGTACAATAGGGGGGTTTTTTGAAATGAGGCATAAGCTTATACATTAGGGGTGGGGCCCTTTTTTATTTTTTCCCAATATTGAATTTAAGTTAGGGGGTCCACGCAATATTTAAGAGGGGGGGACACAGTATAGGCTACCTTGGGTAACTAGTTCGAACAAGTTTGGTTTTGTGTATGGTTTTAAATAGTCATAGGGAAAGTAATCTAGATTTTCTTATTGTGTAATCTAAATGCTTGAGAAAGAACGTAGACTTAAGGAAAGGGGGGGACATAATAGAAATTTTGTGGTATCTTATAAGCTTAAATAGGGGTGTTTTATCATCCTACGTGGATCTCAAATAGGGGGTTTTCTTGAAGTTCATGCACGCAGGTGATGTCCCACTTTAATGAAGAGTGAATCCCCTGGGGCCTTCTATTAGCTTATTTAGGCTATCCCATCCTAAACAAGCTTCTCAAAGTATGGGTTTCCTTGGCAAATCATGCCATTTAGATTATACCTTGTTCATGTGCCTACTATATAGATCTACAATGGAATCAACGGCAAATAGAGGCAGATCGAGATAGAGAGAGAAGGGGGGTGGAGCTAGAGACAGAGAGAGGGGGGAGGTGGAGCTAAAGACACACATACACACACACAGTGTCTGTGTAAGAGATAGAGAAATATATTTTTATTTCTTCTCCATTACATTAGAGAACTGAAAACTCTTTGTGGAACTGTAGTTCCATTTCTTGTCTATTACAACTTTAGAAAACACATAAGTCTCTGTGGAAGTAAGTTTTCATCACTTGACTATTACTCCCTTAGAGAGAGCAAATTTCCTCCAAAGTGCCTACTGTGGCATTGGCTTCGTGAAAACAAGAGGACTTTAAATCCGGAGGCCATAGATGCCCAGGATCGACATCGCAAATCTCCTCATAGACTCTCTTCACAACTTGTTTCGAATCTTCTACCGACTTGTAAGCATTCAACAACTCCTCTTTTCGCTCCTAGCTTTCCTCATCTTTACAGTTTCGTTCAATACAACTTCTAGCCGCTGCCATATCCTGTATGAAAATTCAGCTCGTTAGCATAAGGAGTACATGATAAAAAGAAGCAGCCATGTGCATAAGATATTCACCTCTTCTGCGGAGTTCAAATCAAGCAGCCATTTGTGTAACATATGCTCTTGGAATGATTTTCCCCTCATGGGTCCATACAAAAGGGATCTAAGATAGGATTTGAGTTCAAGTCATGTAGTAGGCAGCCATTGCTTTGGAAGGAAAGTGAAAGAAAGAAAGTGAGGGAGCGATAGTGAGAGATGCACAGTGACTCCGCCCCTCCTTCAAGAGTGATAGAAAGTGAGGGGACGTAAGGTGAGAGAAGCATACTTTTCAAGGTAGTGTTGTCTTTTTTGGTCAATTATTAATTTCACTTCTATATTCTTTATGTTGTGGATCACTTTCTTTCAACTCTATCACTCGTTTTTACCAAGATATACCTCTCGATTTTTTATGTAGAGAAATTGAGAGAGAGAGAGAGAGAGAGAGAGAGGATAAGTGTAGGAAACATGTTCGTACAGTAGAGATAAAGAGATCTAGTGAGAGCCATAGAGAGAGAGAGAGAGAGAGAAAGAGGAAGAAGAGGACTCCAGCTCATCTGGTCCAATCTATTTTGCTCAGGTGTGATCAAGTTTGGCATACTGTAGAAGGTTTTGCAGGTGCCTTCTCTCTTTCTCTCTCTCCATTTTTGTCTCCTTCGTTTTTCAACGTGGTTTAACATTACGATGTATTTTCATAGGTTCCAATGGTTCCACCTAAAGATGGTTTGAAAACATATTTAGAACAACTATATCTCCAATACAGAGATATTGTTGGACCCCCTATTGAGACGAGAACTCTGCTTGGAGCATTTCTCATCTATAGCACACAAGACGGCGTTGACCATTATGTCTCAAATTCTAACAAATCTGGTCGAGAAATCTTAGAAGATTCAATTGAAGAGATGAAATGGTGGATCGAATGGGAAGGACACACATCTATGGAAATGAAGCCAAAAGAGGACGAGAAAAAAGGAAAAGAAAAAATGAAAGGGAGAAGAAAGACAAGGGAGAGTCAAGCAAGAGTGGCAAAAAGGGCTCTAAGAAGTAGCACTTTGGACTCTATCTGAATGTATTTAGGATTATTGTTTCCCATCAATAATGGACAACTGGAAATCATGTAGGTAGTATACTTTCTTTAAGATTTTCATAAAACACAATGTCGTTAATATTTTCATGGTCTATGCATTATATATTTTCACTGATATGCATGGGTATGGAAATCATAATTTTATTGTTAGTGCTTCATTTTGATTGTGGAGAGAGATACTGTAAATTGGCTTTTATAACTTTGATTGTATATTTTATTGAAAGATTCTTCATTTAGATTGTCGAGAGAGACAGTAAATTTCTTTTTGTAACTTGGTTTTGTAAATAATTGAATGGACTATGCATTATATATTTTGTGTGATATGCGTGCATATGGAAATCATAATTTTATTGTGGGTGCTTCTTTAGATTGTGTAGAGAAATAGTAAATTGCTTTTTATAACCTGATTTTGGATAGCTTATTGAAATTGAAGGGAATTCGGGACAATCGCCACTTATGTCGATTAAAAGGAGGTTGCAGGGACAATCTTGCCCTCTTCAAGGAGAGGGAAGTTCAAGCAAGAAAGAGAGAAATGATAAAATTGAGCTATGAAGTGTTCCAAGGATGTCGTTTGTAAAAACAACAGTCCCGTTGAAGGGGAAGACATTGAAAGAAACCCAAAAGCCTGTAGATTTGTTACTGTTTGATTTCCTTGAGAAGTGTGATGCTCAACAGGATCACCATTTGTTTTATGACATGTGGAATAAAGAGCTTGATTATGCTACAAGTTTGGAGAGTCACACAGATGTTTTAGTAGACGAGCTAGCAGAGTTTCCGAAAATTTCAGAGAAGCAAAAAGTCGCCATATCTAGGAAGTTGTATGTCCATGCCAAGGATTTGATTACAAACAAAAAGCTTCGGATTCCCATCAATAGGAGGTTTGATATCTTTCCAAAAAAGTACAAAGCGGTTTGTACTATTCATGGTGAAGGATGCAGGCTATTGGAGGTAAGCCTTGCTTTTGCTGTTTTTAAATCTTTATCATGAAGCTATGGAAGACATGCCAGAAGAGGCCATGGAAGATCCTAGGGAAGAACCTGATATTGAAGACAAAGGCAAAAATATAGAAGAGGCACAAGAACTAGATGAGGAGGACATCAACCTTGAAGAAGAGAGCAAGGAGGCCGCAGTCTTGGATCTTGTAGCCTTAAAGTCACAAATAGTAAATAGAGCTATGTCTACTGAAGGACTGGATTTTGAGACAAGTAGTCAAGCTATACCTACTATCCTTCCTTCATTCACTATTGGTCAAGAGTATTATCTGCTCTCATATATACGCTTCATCTTTTACCTCAAAGAAGGTTATGCCTTGGCCTTAATTGCTCAAATATGTAGCATAGATAAGGATGTTGTAATTGAAGGAGCTAAGGAAAACACAAAGTAGTGTGGAAAGAAGCACTGATCTTTGGACCGATAAAATTTTGGAGGATGATGAGAATATGAAGGTATGCTATCTCACTATCATGGATCTTTTGGATTGTATATGTTTCTCATTGCTTCTTTTTTTGGACTATCTCACGATTTTCTCTACTATATCTTTTTTAGCATGACTTGTATATATTTCTTATTGCTTCTTTTTTTCTACTGTAGCTATATATTGAAGATGACAATTTTATGAGAAGGACGTGTGGGAGCCGAGAGAGGGGACTTGGACAGTTGTCTTCCCTTGCACAGTACATGAACAAGATGTCGTCTGCTAAGATTCTGATATACCACAGACAATTAAGTAATGATGGAGAGACAGCTGTCTACTTTTTAAAATGTTTGTCAAAGTTTCTTAGTGGGTACCAGGTAAGTTGACGGAATGACAAAGTTATATTAATTGAGAAATCATTTGCTCTAGACATTTTTGGATATGGCCCTAGTAAGCAGTGCTCAAGGGTAGGGTACTTTTTGACATACATTGCTTATGCTTCAGCACTTGGAATCAAAGATCCTAGCCAATTAGATGGTTATGGAAAGCATCATTTAATTAGGTTTAGAGAGTCGCTTCTTCTAGATTTTGAGGCTAAATAGATCGAAGGAGAGCAGCTCGATGTAAAAGAAGTACAAGAGTAAACTCAAGTATATTGTATTGTCAAAAGTTACAAAGGACACAAAAGTCCTACAAGAAAAGATAGTCAGCTTAGATTTTGTATTGATTTTTTTTGGGAAATATTACAAAGCCTCTGCTTCATTGCTATAAATCTCCATAAGGTTTCCAACTCTATCCATCCACTTGTGATTCACATAGACCTTTGATTGTCTCCACTCTGCGTGTTTCTGTGCAGCTGTTGAATTATCAAGGATCTCCCTTCTTCTTTTCTTTTGTGCCATGTTAAAAGCAAGTTTAACTTCTGACAATAAAACTTTTTTTCTGGATTTGCAACTTTTGAAGTATACCTCTAAAAAACCACTGATGAAGAAACAAGAAATTGTGGATTTCTCTCAAGGCCCAAAATGATCTCCCTTTTTTCCTAATGGTATGGTTTTGATAATATTTTAGAGCTTAAGAAAAGTGTATTTCATGGGAGCCGGATTCCGAGGCCAAGGAGGCCTAGTGATGAATGCTTTGTGTTCAAAATGTCTACGAAAGGACATAGATTTGGAGTTGATTTGGTGAATTGTATGTGTCGTACTAGTAGAGAGAACCTTCATAGGGCCTAAGTGCATGTTCACTATACACATAGGATTGATGGGTGCGCTACAATGTGGTGCTCAATTTACGATACTAGATATGTGTGCTATTTTTATTGCTTAAATGTTTAAGTGAGCAATGTGTAATAAATTATCTTGATGCAGTTTGAAAGGCATGATGGTGATAGCCATTTGTAACACAACAGGAGAGGACGCATAGACCCTCATTCTTTTTTGGGAGAATCTAATGTGATCAACCTCAGGGAGACTTTTTTGATTTCATGGCTGATCAAGCAGAAGCTAATTGGATGGCCATATGGACAGTTTTCAATGGAGGATCAGATAATGTGCTTGAGGAAAGAGAGCGGTCATGTTTGTTCGATTGGGAGCAAAGTTTGTAAAAGAACACAACCAAGATCATACCACATGATCTAAGGAGACATCTTCAAATGTGTGAAACACGTACCTTGCCCACTACTGATATTGCAAAAACAAACATTGCTTTTATAAGAAAATGGTGGCATGATCATACTTTACCTCAAGAGTGACATTGCTGCGTTAAAGCGCTGGTAAATATGGTAGGAAAATAGAATTGACCACTGTGGTAATCAACTAGATGTGAGTACGTATACTTTGAGTGTAATTTTTTGCTTTCCTATGACATTCCTCACAATGTGTATATAGAACCTTGAGCCCTTGGGAGAGAGCAAGCATACCAAATACGAACATGTCTGAGAGTGTCCATGCTAGTTGGTTGGTAGGGGAGAAGAATATCAATCTATGATGCTTCTGTAACATATCCAATCAACTCCTATGTTCAATGCTCCAAACAGTTGGCTTATTTGACTGGAAGATATAAAGGAAGTGGCCCAAATATGGAAACTCTTTTGAATAGCTTGTCTACAAGGAATAGACCTTTATGCTTGAGTAGTACAAGATGTAGTAATAGGTACTCTTATGTATGAGCTTCAAGTTCTCAATGGGGACATAGAGACACTTCAAAGAAAAATACCTTGAGATTTTGAAGATGCACCAATGATGACAATTCAGACCTCATGTGGTCTGCATGAACTTATTATCATGCCAACTCCAAAAAATTCGCAGCACCCACTTTCATGAAAGACGAGCTAGAAAAAAGCTCTTCCAACACATCATGCCTCACAAGGGGCAACAAACCCTCTAGTTGCTCATCAATCAAGACGGACGAAGAATACAAATAAAGGCAGTTGGTGCCTTCCATGGCCTTGAAGGTACCCATGTCAACAAAGCAATTTGTGATGCAGAGCAAAAAACTTTGAACCTAGAATGCAAAGCAAGTCCGAGCTGTGGTGGCAGAGCACCAAACGATGCTCCTAACACAATCCCAAAGATGGGAACACCACAAACCAAGAGGGAATTGAGCACATACTACAGAGTGGCAAAGGACAACACTTACAGATGTACTAGGTCACAGAGGTAAAGGCAACCCAGATAATGAACCTGAGTGTGAATGTGCAAACCCATGGTGGAATGATAATACTAACCACCAGACAAGGGATATAGAAGCCATGAGGATATGGCTTTGGGATCAGAAAGTTTTGTTAGTTACTGGCCTTACAATTTCTGGCTTTCTTAACCCCAGTTGATATCATCAGCAGAAAAGATTGGATACTCACCTCATTCCTACCAATTCTAGGCATCTATCCCCACCTTGCCCTCGCATGTTGAAAAGCTGTTCCATACTGATGTCCCATGAGTCATCCTGCACCCATCTATGACTATTTAAATAAACTAGAGAACGCGAGAATTATTTATAAACGTGTTGCTCATGCTTCATGCTCGGGATGCAAGCAAGGGTGGAGGAGGAAGAGCGAGCCATATCCAAAAGCTGCATATATGTATATCCCAAAACAATTTTACATAAGCACCACCACGTCAAGCCTCCCTGATCACCTCGCTTTCTCTAGAGAAATCTCTCCCCAACTCTCATCCTCCAAACACTTCTCGAGTTCCTATTTACATTGAGTCTCACACACCTTAATTAAACAACTCTACCCCCCCCCCAATGGGTGCATGACCCCTACACTAACTTATTTGATTGTGTATCTTGGGTTTTGGTGACCCGATTGACTTGAAATAAACCCCATCTGAAAGCCCTTTCGACCCCTCACCTCCCTCTGGACTCCATAGCAGAGGTTGATTTACTATACAACCCATTTTATCTGGTCATCCATTCTGGCCTTCATAATTCTCTGTTGTATCTCATTGGTAAGCATTGCTTCCTGTCGTTGCTCATCTAACCTCTCCAAAGAAAATAACCTAGCAGCACGTCTCTGTTTCATCCAAATTATGTTCCACTGCTATTCTCAAGGTTGGCAACTCTAGTTCGATTGGTTACGTACACCAAATGAAAGAGGGTGAAACCTGTAGCTACTTTGTGAGTAACCTGATATGCCCATAGGGCTGTGGGCAACCACTTCTCCCATTCACCTCTGCTCTTTTCAATTACTTTACCAATGATATCACACAATAAACCATTAGTCTTCTCCACAAGACCCTGGCATTGAGGGTAATAGGCTGACCAAAATCTATGTTTTATTGACAACCGAGACACCATCATTTGCAAGACATATTCTCTAAATGCTAGGCCATGATCTGTTACTATTTCAAAAGGGCAACTAGAGCGTATACAAATATTCTCGATCAAAAGGTTGGCCACTGTCTAAATCACTATCGCTGACAACCCGTCTCCAAATTGTACAAGCCTCTATCTCAACAACTTTACGTAAGAGCCCGAGCAAATCTCTGACCCAAAGCCTGTGTTTGCCCCATTGAGATTGCGCCAGTCTCGTCTTCATGTATTGAATCCTATTACTAAAGACTGTCTTCTGCCATTTCCGTCACGTCATAAGCTCCCCTTTCTCTTCTCCCTCCGTGACCACAAGTGTACCCAGCGTCTCCACCAAAATGGACGCCAGAATTATTTATAAACGTGCTGCTCATGCTTCATGCTCGGGATGCAAGCAAGGGTGGAGGAAGAGTGAGCCATATCCAAAAGCTGCATTATGTATATCCCTAAAAAACTGTACATAAGCACCACCACGTCAAGCCTCCCTAATCAACTCGCTCTCTCTAGAGAAATCTCTCTCCAACTCTCATCCTCCAGATACTTCTCAAGGTCCTATTTACATTGAGTCTCACACTCCTTAATTAAACCAGTCTACCCCCCCCCCATGGGTGCATGACCCTACACTAACTTATATAATTGTATATCTCAGGTTTTGGTGACCCGATTGACTTGAAATAAACCCCATCTGAAAGCCCTTTTGACACCCCACCTCCCTCTGGACTCCAAAGCGGAGGTGGATTTACTATAAAACCCAACACAGCCTTCTATACAATAACACTAGAACATGCTAAGCACCTCTAATACCAGTAAAATAAATTTTCAGATAACACTAGCTAACTAAAGTCCAACAAAGAACCAACAGGTGAGGCATAACGAACAGATTACAACTAATCCAAGCAGTGTTGTATAGTTGTTACTATAGCTAGATCCTTCTTTTCTTACAAGATGTATCAAATTATGACAACAACAATATTGAAAAAGCTTTGCACGATGAGAGAGTTATGATATTGTCATACCAGTTGCCGGACATAAGACATGGCATTCGTCCTTCACATCACTTTTGTTGCAGGCTTCCTTCAGTTGAGCGTGCAGTGAAGGCACACCAGAAGAGATCCATGTTTGAAGAGTAAGGTGTTACCTTGCCCAAGACATATGCAGGAGTCAAAGAAGAATATGGTATTCTCAGGAAAGAAATCAATCTCATGAGAGGGACATATGTGGACCCAAAAGTAGAACATCGTGCTCTCCTGAAGGCATGCTGAGGGTAATCTCTTGCTATTGTGAAAGAAGAGAATGAGGGTCTTTCCAGACCAAGCCTCCGCCTGCCCAAGCCTCTATTTTTCCCCTTTTGGCAGGTAAGGTATTGTAGGTTCAAGCCGGCCCCACCAACCTTGGTGCAATAAATGCCTTCAACTATGTACAATCCCTGCCCCTGCTCTTAGGCCCCCCAGGGGGTCTTGGCTGCCCAACTTTGTCCGCCCCCCTTTTTTGGTGGATCCAATAATCTCTTCCAATGTGGCACCACACCCCTGTAGCAGAGGCTTGGCGGGCAGGGGCTTGGGTGGTGTGGAAAGGCCCTGATGATGGAAGCAAGAAAATAGAAGATAATTTATATGTCTTAACTAAAGCAGGATCACCACATGCTCAGTTTTCTGTAAAAGCGCTTGACAGCATAACAGTACAGACTAATCAAACAGCCATCTGAGGCTCTCAGCTAGAATGTTGGAGAGGGTTGTAATATCATTGAATGATGCAATTCATTCACTAGAAATACTGCTTTGAATGGTTGCAGAAATTTAATTCCAGACATCTCATGACAACGTCTCTCAGACATGGCAGTCAAATAGCACCTCCATGCAGTAGTTCTATGACGAGTAACCTGGTCAGCAGTAACAATCTAAGCAAAGGTGCACCATGACATTCTCTGTTGTACGGCAGTGTAGCATAACAAACCAAAACAAAGGCAGCTTCTCACACTCACTGCAAAGCAGGTATTCCTTGGGGTTCTATAAACCACATAGCATTACATGAGGGAGACTGGTACACTTGTAAGTCACTGCCTTCAAAGCGCTCTTCATGATTCAGTAGAAATTCACGTAGTTGCATTTCCTCGGTTAGCCAGCAGGCTGGCTGCTTCTTCATAAGCATGTCCCTCATCCTGTTCATCACATTTATTGCATCATCCTTTCTACCAGCTGCAGCATAGAGATTTGACAAACATACATAAGAATTAGGATTCTCTGGATCCAATTCACATACATACTTTGCAGCATGTTCTCCTCGTTCCAAATCAGCCTTGTATCTGCATGCACCAAGCAATGCCATATATGTTGGAGCCGTAGGTTGAGCAGGCATAGCATTAATCACATCCTCTGCCTGATCCAACTGTCCTGCCCTACCAAATAGGTCAACCATGCAGACATAGTGATCTACAACAGGTGCAACTCCATGATCTTGTATCATAGAATCAAAATAATGATAAGCCTCATCCATGAGACCAGTATGACTACATGCACCAAGAATGTTGACAAAACTGATAGTGTTTGGCTTAATATCTTCCAATTGCATTTGTTGCAATAGTTGAAGGGCAGCCTTGCCCAGCCCATGCTGAGCATACACTGCAATCAAGGAATTCCATGACACGATATTCCGCTCTGGCATCTTATCAAAGATCCTACGTGCATCCGCCATGCTGCCACACTTGCCATACATGTTGATGATTGCAGTGTTCATGACAACATCTGCTCTACATCCAGTGTCCACGATGCAGGCATGAACACGATTGCCTTCAGCCAGTACTGGCTCTGTAGAAAATGCTGAAAGAACCGTAACAAAAGTGACAAAGTCAGGCACTATCCCATCTTCCTGCATTTCGTCAAAGAGCGCAAGGGCCTCCCTTGCCTGGCCATCCTGGGCATAAATTGCAATCATAGAGTTCCATGAGACCACGTTACGTTTCAGCATTTTGTCAAAAACGTTGCGTGCGTCCTTCACTCTGTCACATTTCCCATACATGTTGACGAGAGCAGTTGCGACGACAATGTCTGATTCAACCCCCGTATCTAGGATATAAGAATGGATCTGTTGGCCCTTTGCTAAGGCAGCCTTGCCAGCACATGCAGAGAGGACACTCACAAATGTGACATTGTCTGGCTGTATTCCTCCCTGCCACAACTGTTGAAAGACTTCAAGGGCCTTCTTTCCCTGCCCATGCTGGGCATACACTGTAATTATGGCATTCCATGTAACCAAGTCCCGCTTGGACATCTCATCAAATACTCCTTGTGCATCCTCAAGTCTGCCACATTTGCCATACATATTCACAAGAGCATTTCCCACGTCTAACTCTAGCTCTATTGTGCTCTGCACGTTACGGGCATGTATCTGCACACCTTCAATAAATGCTCCCTTGCTAGCACAAGCATCAAGAATGCTCACAAAGGTGACCTTGTTTGGCATTGTTCCTTCTTGCAGCATTTGACAAAGCAGAGGGTAGGTTTCCTTTCCCTGTGCATTCTGTGTATATGCTGCAATCATGGCATTCCAAGAAACAACTGTTCGATCAGGAATCTCATCAAAAGCCATTTTTGCTGCCTCCATATTGCCACACTTGCCATACATATTTACAAGACTTGTCCCCACTACAATGTCCATCTCCAAACCCGTGTCAAGGATGATTGCATGCATCTTCTTGCAATCAGTTAGAATACCTGAGCTCGCACACGCAGCAAGAATGGTGATGAAAGTGATATTGTCTGGCATTACTCCATATTGCTGCATTAGGTTAAAATGTTGAAGGGCCTCCATGTAATGCCCATGCTGAGAGTACATGGCAATCATGGCAGTCCATGAAACCACGTTCCGTTCTCCCATCTTCTGAAACATCCTATCTGCATCTTTCAGACAACCACACTTCCCATACATGTTGAGAAGGGCATTCCCCATAACAATGTCCATCACAAATCCGCTGTTGTTGATGCGGGTATGCATCCGCTCACCTTCAGGTATCGCTGCTTGGCTGGCACATGCATCAAGAATACTAATGAACGTGACATTGTTTGGCAGCAGTCCCTCCTCCAACATTGTTTCAAAGAGTTGAAAAGCCTCCTTGCCCTGCCCATGTTGCGAGAACACTGAAATCAAGGCACTCCATGCAATTACGTCTCGCTCAGGCATCATATAAAAAACTTTGATGGCATCTTCTAGGCTGCCAAGCTTCCCGTACATATTGACGAGGGCAGTTCCCACCACAACATCTACCTCAAACGCAGTGTTCACAACGAGGGAATGCATCTGCTCACCCGCAGCTAGGGTTGTCCGGCTGGCACATGCATCGAAAATGCTGACGAAGGTGACCTTGTTTGGCATTATTCCTTCCAGCTGCATTTGTTTGAAAAGTGCAAGGACCTTCTCGTTCTCTCCTTGCCGAGCACACGCTCTGATTATAAAGTTCCAGGAAAACATGTTCCTCTCATACATGTTGGCAAACAATGCGAGTGCATCTCCCAAAGCTCCACAATTCCCGTACATCTGCACAAGAAGGCTCACAATAAACATGTCACTATCAAGTCCACGTTCGATAATGAGGTCATGGGCTCGTTTGCCCGCTCGCAAATCCCTTGCATTCCCACACGATCTCAAGACGGACGCATAGGCAGCAGAAGTGGGCTGCGTACCAGGCCGGTCCAATTGATCGAAAGCCTCCATCAACGGACCTCGATCGCAACGGTTGGTGGCGGAAGATGCCAGTGTTGCTGTGTGAGGCAAGTTGTGCACACGCCCATCACTGGAAGCGGCCATGGCGATTCCTCTGACGATGTGGGAAGCAGGATGGTTAAGCTCCTGCGCAAGGATGTCCTGAACTGCCCAATTCGTCTTGCAGGTAGCGCTGGCAAGGTCCTCCCGAACTGCCCAATTCGTCGTGCAGATCCTGGGAGACCTGGGAAGCTGAGGCCTTGCCTTCATGCTTAGCAAAGAGCAAGCTTATGCCCTCGAATGACGCGCTTTCCACCATGGCGTCTCTCTAATAGACCCAGGCTTATAGTCCCAGGGAGAAGAAGAATGCCCCTCCCAAATAACTAAGATTTTTTTTTCTCTCATGTATACTATTTACTTTTACCAACAGGCCCCTATTTACTTTTATTTATTTACTTTTACTATTTATTAAGGAGAGGATCCAAGTGCCGTTCAAAGGCTACGCCACGTGGAGACATTTCGAGGCTCAGTGAAGCTCCCTGGAGATGTGGCGGAGCCTTGGGAAGAGAAAGACGACTCAGGAGGTTTGTGGAGGCAGGATAGCTTCGGGGCTTGACGATCATGATGATGATCTCGGTTAAGGGAAGGCCGTCTGTGTCTGCCTCGTGAATGGCCTTAAAATGATAATCGATTTCTTCCTTCTTGGCCTCTTTGGCCTCCTCAGTTTCTTCTACGAGAACAAGGGCTACCTGTTTGTCAGGGAAATGCTTTGACACCGCTTCCCTGTAGCATTTCCTAATCTGATCCTCGGTAGCAAGGTACCGCAGATGGCTGAGACCTAGCAAGGCATAATGATCTTGCTGTTGTTGCCTAAGCGTTGATTTTTTCTTGCATTTGGACTCGAACGAGTCCGCGGGGCCGGTGAGAAGCCTTTCTCCTTGCTATCTAGATCAACATCGTCGTGCTCCACCTCCTCCTCCCCCCGTGGTGCTAATTGGCAAAACCCAATATTGGAAAATGCCAATTATTTGAAACACAATTGGCATACAAATATGGAAAGCCCACAGGTGCTAGGATATCCTTGCAATGATTGCTACTACAATCTCAATAGCATCATGTATACCGCAATCGTTCTCCCTTCCAATCTAAAACCAAAGTTAACCACTTCTAGTAGCGATAAGAAAACACTTCCCAAGCTCTCAACATCGTGGTTCACGCAAATCCAGCTCGCATGCTCACCTCACTTAGCCGTTCCTTCTTCTCTAAAGGTTTGGAGAGGGAGAGACAAGTCGAGAGAGAGAGATATTAAAATGGAGCACAACGGAAGCAATGGATCATAAACAGAACACTTTATTCATGGAGAATACCCAATATATAGGCAAGAGAGTATACATCTTTGATATCATCGATGATCTCAAAATGGAATCCTTAGATCCTATAATCACTCTGTGATTCTCTCAATCACACCACATGACACACCAGAGAATCTAGCAATCAAGTGAGTTGGCATACTACATACCTCACTGCTTAGATCATGCACACAAGCACACCTACTAGCACAATTCTAGTCCTATGCTCTCACATATGATCGACCGTGATGCGATCCCATTACATTATACCATCCATGAGTTTGCATTCTCAACAC
Organism: Dipteris shenzhenensis; assembly: GCF_047967505.1. Lineage (NCBI taxonomy): Eukaryota > Viridiplantae > Streptophyta > Polypodiopsida > Gleicheniales > Dipteridaceae > Dipteris > Dipteris shenzhenensis. Next base: position 36,746,804 of record NC_141620.1, read on the forward strand.
CCCCTCTCAAACTCATAATGTACAAAGAGTGTAGGTATGACATAACTTGGTCATCCATGATCAATGCAAGGACTTGTCCACTTGTAGTAGCTCAGAGGTACAACCGACATGTTTACCAAGCTGGCTCAGAGGTGTGGAAGATGTAGGAGACGTGGGCTAGAGGTGTAACCATGATTCAATACAAAGAGTTTACTTTGGGTTGATTACATCATCATGAAGAGGCAAATGCTAGGGAATACATCATTTCAAAACAATCTATCACCGAAAGGGATAGAAGGAGCTTTGGAAGCCCCCTTCTTCTTCACTATCATGCTGAGATTCTGGTGTTGTTCTTCCTCTTGATCTTGATCTGCATCATCTTCCTCTTGGTCTTCAGGTGTAGCTCATGAAGTAAGCTCTCTATGCTTTCTTGATCTTCAAGGTTCTTTCCTTCATGTTCATCATGGGATATGCCACCAAAGGAGAAGCCTCAAACAACTTGGCCTCACATGTATAACCAAATGCATACCATATTTCCATATGTTGTAATCCAAGGAAAGTACTCTTGGGAAAGAGGGTCTTATGCCTTGTCATTGCTACAAGGGAGTGTCTACTCTTGTACAAAGGTAAGGCTCAAATGACTCATAAGGCAATACATGAATGCAAGGCAAAATATGACCAGCCAAGTGCAAATATCATTCAGCTATCATGATAGAAACTACATTCATCAGTGAGTCACCTTCAAGCATCATATAGGCTACATCATTGTTGTCAATGAAGCTCATCATCCAAACATATACATAGTCAAACTAGACAGCAATCCAAAGATCAATCTTGAATCGATGCTAGAAGACATTATATGAGTAGATGACCAAAAGAAAAAAGTGAAAAATGATAAACAACGAAACTTTTGACCACCTTGCCCCTTTAGAATTTTGACCTTTGACCATACATTTGACCATTTTCCCCAATTTTGCATGAATCTTGCAACATCAATTTCTCCACATCCGATTGTTAACTTTCCAAATCCTTCTGGCTCCAACTTCTGCACATAGGTCGCACCTTTTCACCGTTGGGATCGACAGAATTGTACTCTAGGCTACCATGCCGCTCTGTTCTTTGGTCGCCAAACTTCCTCAAAATTCTGCCTCTACAGTCACAATTTTGACTTGCCCTATTACCCACACTTGGACAACACTTAGGGCTAGAGGTTACCAAAATTTGAGCTCAATCCTACCACAGAAGAGGGAGATATCCCTATTTCTTTGGCCGACTTTCCTGATGTAATGTTGGATTATCGTGCACACTTTTTTGCCGATCCTTTGTGCTACTAGTAGGCCTTAGTAAGGGCTTTCATTTCCACCCAAAAGCCCCTTGAAAGCTACTCGTGAGCTTCTCAATTTTGGCCCAAAGCGTGAGGTGGCACTAGGACGTGGGTGGAGGCTCAAGGAGGTTGGGAAGGCTCTGATACCATGTTAAAATGGAGCACAATGGAAGCAATGGATCATGAATAGAACACTTTATTGATGAAGAATGACCAATATATAGGCAAGAGAGTATACATCTTTGACATCATCGATGGAATCCTTAGATCCTATAATCGCTCCCTTATTCTCTCAATCACACCACACGACACACCGTAATCTAGCAATCAGGTGAGTTGGCATATTGCCTAACTCATTGCTTAGATCATGCACACAAGCACACCTACTAACACACTTCTAGTCCTATGCTCTCACATATGATCAACCATGATGCAATCCCATTACATTATACCATCCATGAGTTTGCATTCTAAACAAGAGAGAGAGAGAGAGAGAGAGAGAGGGGAGGAAGGGAAATAAAATATAGATAAATATAAAAGTTATATATATACATATATAGAATATATATATATATATTAAATTCATTTATATATTATATTATAGAAAAAATATAATACATTATACACACACACACACACCCCCCTATAACAAGCCACCCCCTCCTCAACCACCTTTGCTTGAATTCCATCATTAATGCCAACTTGCACTATGATCTAGAGAGAGAGAGAGAGAGAAAGAGAGAGGGGGGGGTGGAGAGAGCCCTCCTCACCCAACATGCCATCACTTTGTAATTGTTTAGATCCATTCTTCTTTGTTGCCCAATTTGTTGTAGATCCATTTAGTCATGCCACTTCTAGAATCTCGACTCGACACCTGCGATTGTGAGCCCCTTAGAAGGGTTGTTTTGTGATTTCAGTGAAGTAAGAGAGGTGAGGTTGAGCAAGAATTAGGAGGAGGAGGAGGTGAGTAGGGCATGAAATAGAGGAAATTATGGAGGTATGTTGGGGAATTGTTGTGATCATTAGGTTGTAGTTAGGTACCCCATAGGGCAAATGGTGGGAGACCCCACAGCTTTGCTTTTCTTTCACTGTTTTTATTTGCATCTTCATCTTCTGGCACGACCAAAACCATTTTTGTGTTTTGCAAAAATCCCACTAGGTTTTTTATTATTCATTGTAAATATGTTTAGGTAAAGGGTGGGAGCCAAACATCTTTGTTTTTCTTTCACTTTGTTTTCTAACATGACCAAAACCATTTTTGGGGCTTTGCAAAGATTTGCTATGTTTTTTATGATTCTTTTGTAAGTATTTTTGGATCTTTCACTTCTACTTCATTGAATCACATGGAAAGTTGGAGTCCCACACAAAATAGCAGTCCATTTGTATTTATTCCTCGAATTAAAGGCAACCTAAAAACTTTGTGTTTGGACACTAACCAACTCCAAGGCAACCATTTGGATGCTTTTGAATGATGTGCCAACCTCACGGGCTACTCCTTGCACCATGTAACCTTGATCTTTGGTGCATTGGACATTTCTTCTTACCTCGGTAGTAAGATAAGATATGATAAGAAATAAATAGAAGAATAGAAGAACCACATGTTCTTCTACAATTGTGAGGTTTCTATCTTTTTTGCCATTCGGTGTTGCGCTCCACTAACGACCTCACCTTCAGTGAAAAGGGCAAATTTTATTGTAGCTTCTATGTAAAATTAAGATTTTTTTTCAAATTTTAGAAGTCTAAAATCTTTTAATTTTAGGACTAAGAAGGTTTGTGGACTTTGGAGGGCAAAAGAATGGTTCCCACCTACCTGTCAAGCCGCACTTCTTCTGGCCCTGCTATTGGCATGGATGGAGGGGAGAAATGGGTAGGCCACAAGAGAATGCGAAGGAGAAGGGCCATGTGGCATGACGGGAGAAGCTAGCTAGAGTTGGCGAGTCTGGGGTCACGCGCAAGAGCCAGAGTTGGCAAGTTTAGGGTGACGAGTCATTCATGGCTCCTTGGACTACAGTCTGGACTTTGGACTGTGACGGCAATGGGGAGCAAACTCAGCAGAGCTACAATGTGGACCAGTAGGCCAAATTAAAAAACTAAAACAATTAATAAGAATTTGATAATAGAAAGATTTGGATAAAGCATTTAAATAACGACAAATAAACAAGGAACACCTAAGGGAACAAATCAATTAGCCAATTAAATAATTAAGATCCTTAAGGAAAATTGCATAAATTTTCATAAAGCGCTTGAAATAAAAAGGGAACTAGCATAACAAATAATATGAATGAGAGAGATGGTGTCGTCTAGTGATGGTGGTAGGGATAGAGCATCTCCTAGCGATGGCGGTGACAAGACCAATGGTGGCGACAAAGATAGGGTAGGAGCTCCCCCCACCAAAGTAATCCCTCTCCACTCCATTGGGCTACAAACACTAAATCATGAGGACAACAGTAAAGTAGATTTCATCATGCAAGATCTCGAGAGGACCAAAGAAAATGCTAAAGATGGTATGAAGTTGGGTTTTACATTCCATATGGAAGGATGTGACATGCAAAACTTTGGTGAGGCTACGTTCAAAGAAATACTCAGCTCTCTCAAAATTGCGACCGACAGTTGACCATCATCATCAGGAAAGACAACAATAGAGAAGCCCAAAAGTGTCATTTTTTCAGCTCTGAAACAAAACAAACAATCCAATGGAGCCAAACAAAATCTAGTGTAGCAAATGCAAGTAGGGGCACCCTTGCCAGGACATGTGGAGAGGCTCTTATGCTGGAGCAGTTCAAAGTGAGGGTTGAAGCCTCTTCAAAGCACCTCAAGCACCAAAACAAACAACGTGGGAGCACCTCTCCTTGTGGGCCAAGCGGATCTTCGGTGATCCCTCCAACTCAAGATTGGATAAGTTTGCTAGCACAGATGGAAGCGCTATCAAAGGTAAGCTTCCAATTGTAAAAGTTCACAATGTAATGCTTAACGAAATGACAAAATGGCTGTGTTCATGTGCAGTAGTTGGGTATATCCACAGACCGCACCCGCTCACGATGCTTTTTGAAGGTTGGATCAAGAACTTCTAGTCACAAAAAGGTTTAAACATCACGAGCATTTGTTTTTTAAGAAACGGATATATTGTCTTTATCTTTGAAAAAGCAGAGATGGTGATGAAATTAGTTCAGAAGGGAATGTGACGATTAGAAATCAACCTCTGTCAGTCCAGCTCTTGGAGCCTTCCTTCAATCTTGACTCACCTCCGCCCACCAAGGCGCCCATCTGGGTTGAGTTCCCTGATCTACCCCTTTCCCTTTTCCCACAGCTGGAGGCACTTTGCTTGCCCCTTGGCCACTTTCTAGGTGTAAAAACTGAAAGGTTCATAAGCCCAAGAGGAAACCCTCTAGCTTGTGTGCTAATGGACCTATCCATAGACCCCCCCAATGCCATTTGACTGCTAGATGGAGATGGTGTAGAGCTGATACAAAAAGTCTTCTATAAAAATATCCCAAACTCCTGCTTCCTTTGTGGGTTGGGTGGACATTTCATAAAAGACTCTGTCCTTCCCGAATCAACCATGGTAAAGAGAAAATGATCAGTCGTCCATCGTAGTAAAGGGGAAAAGAGCCACACAACTCGAAAGAAAGATGAACATCACCCAAATAGACATCTCGACCAAGAAAGCTTTAGTAGAAAGGGAAAAGAGAAGATTAGCTAGAGGATTTGTGCTCTCCCCTCAACTAAGCCCGATCACTTTCAAGAAGTTGAGGAACAAAAGCTCCACTCAATGATGAGCCAAAAAAATTTCAGGTGTTTGTTAGTTAATGTGCAAGGGTTAACAAATGACTTGAAGCCCTTGGTCTTTAAGAGATGGATGAGAATAAACATGTTGCACCCCGACTTCTTAGCACTTCAACAAGTCAAAGATGGAGGAGGTAAGCTCCGATGGCAACTAAAACAGATCGATGACAACATGACTTGGTTCACAACAGACCATGAGGAGGGGAGAAGAGGTGCAACTCTTGGGGTAGCTAAACACATGGCAGATGCGATAGGAAGAGTCCTTCAAAACTTTGGCAAATTTGGGGTAGGAGTGGATTTTTGCCACCCTCATCTCTCTTGTCAAAACTTCTCTGTGTATGCCCTGTGTGGCTAGAGATAGAGCTTTGTTGTGGGAGTGAGTCCTTCTAAATGACAATATGCTTCTTCTTAGAGATTATAACATGGTTGAGGGCAGAGGTGATAGATGGGAAGGAATAGGCCATGTTATAAGAGGCTACAAGTTAACTACGTGGTCAAATTTCAAAGATAGGGCCGAGCTCTTGGACGTTTCAGGAGACACTTCCTACACTTGGTCTCACATTCTATCTTCCTTCAAAGACATGGAAGCATGACCTGGCTTTGTCTTATGTGGAAATTATGCTTTGTCAAGCTAGAAGCAAAGTGGAAGTAAATGGCAAAACAACTCAACCCTTCGAGCTTAAACGATCCATTAGACAAGGCTACCCACTGGCCCCCCTGCTTTTTGCCATAGCCGTGGATGCCCTGAGTTGGCTCATTAAAAAGGTAGACAAGGGCATAGTGAAAGGTATACAGGTGGAAGGGGATATACATATTTTGTGTCAGCAATTCACAGATGACACAAATCTAACGCCTCACAACGATGAAGATTTTGTGAAGGTCACGCTTGAATGTCTAGACACCTTTTGCACAGCTTCGAGCTCCAAAATAAATCATGACAAAGCAGGGACCTACGGCACTCTCAGCCCTCGCCCCCTCTTCCTATCCACTAAGGGGTGTAAAGAAATCAGAAAGGGAGAAGTCTTTAGACTCTTAGGAATACCGATGGGATTTGGGTGCACAATGCAGGACAGATGGGATTGGGTCCTAGATAGAGTCAAAAGTAAGATGAACAGATGGCAAGGACTTCAACCGACACTTGGGCAAGAAGAAAATTTGTCCTAAACCACTACATTTACCCCTCCATTATTTACTATATCTCCTGCTGGTTCCCGACTAAGAAGTTCCTAAGATAGATCAACAGATTGTTCAGAACCTTTTTGTGGGGAGGAGATGAAGTCAATAACAAGGTCCCTAAGGTTAAGTGGCAAACCTACACCAAACCTAAGGCTATAGGAGGGCTAGGAATAGTAGATGTGGAAACATCAGTGCTAAGATTTATGGGGCAATGGATAATAAAAGTAGTGTAGAACCCGGACAAAATCTGGGCTTACTTAATCCTTAGAAACGTAAGTAAGGTAAAGATTAACAGGTGTCTGCCCTGTCTAGGAAAGAAATCTGCTCAGTGAAGGGCTCAGACCTTTGAAAAAGCATGTGGGCAGCCTGGGTGTCTTTGAGACCATGTGTGATTTGGAAAGGTTTCTCAAGAGAAATGGGCACCTTCATGGCCAATGACTCAATTTGGTTTTTAGTCATCTGGGAAGCCATCTCGCTCAGGGATGATGGAATCAAAAGCGCCTTGAGGCTCAACAAGAAAGGGTTACAAGTTTGGGGTGACATGTGGGATAGGGGGCAAAGGAAATGGATAGAAAATGATCGATTAAAGCTTAGATTTAATCTTACCAGATTTGACCTAAGAATGATAGCCGTGAGAAAAAACTTATGGGACAGAGACTCGATTGCATGGATGGGGGGAAGATGACTGCCGATGACCAAAGAATTTAGGTGGGTAGGGCAAACTAAGCTTTTCCTGGTCCCCATTTTTGTTGAAGGGCAGGAAGAGCTTCTCTCCCATATGAACAGGAAATGGCTGAGATCAGACACAGAAAGAGTGTGGGCTACGAGGTTCAAAAGATTGTGGGACAGGGAAATTCCAGAAAAAGAGGCCTGCCTCTTATGGCTCATTATGCACAAGGGCGTTTAGAGAACCAAGCATGCACTAACAATTGGTCAAGGTGATGATTACTACCAAAGATGTATCAGAGCATAGGAGGACATCCCCCATCTGTTCCTAAAGTGTAGGTCTTCTAGACGTGTATGGACACGGTCCACAAACAGTTTGGTTTTTTTCCAATCAACTATGCATTCCTACTTCTAGGTGACAGCAGACCAAGCCTCGGTAAACTGGAATATTATGTGCAGCTCCATTCTTTGGGCTCTATGGGCTCAAAGATGTGCTAAGTCTTTGGTAATGTCGTTATTGGTACTAACAAAATTGTAACGAATGTATGTGTGATCACAGGAAAGAGGAGCAAACCATGAAAATATTTCACATCTTCAGCAGCAAATTCAAGAGTGCTGCAAAAAGGATGAGCTTATCACAAAAAAGGAGTCAGATTTGTTGGCCTAGCTGTAGAAATAGCCAGAAAAGAAGAGCTCCCTACCATCGCTACCACTCAAAGGATCTCTCCCCACGACTAGGCATTGTCAATGGCCAAAGCCCCAGTGCTGTACTACCACGTCCCCTCGGGTTAATTGTTCCCTACCTCCCTTGTGACTCAGATGCCCACTGCCCCCCTGCGGCTCAGACTCTCACTGCGTCCCCTTAGATGACTCTCTCTTCCACCATGGTGCCTCAACATACCTCGATGTCTTTTGTTACACCCTCTCCACCGGCACCCCCTCCAGTTGTTTACAAAAGGCCGGTGGCACGGAATGACCCAACAGGTGTCTCTGTCAAAGTTCGCAAATGAAGTTACTCCTCCTCTGGACTTCAAGTCGTCGGAACCAAAACCTTGAAGCAGGGCCATTAACTGAATGATTAAACCATGGTCATAGGTTATTTTTAAAAAAATCTTACATCGATGGAGGAGGAAAACATTAAACACAATGCAATCAAATAAGCAAAGAAATGTAATGAAATAAATATATAAAGTGACAATAAACCATAGAACCAATGATAACAATTGGGAGATATATGATTACTATGGACACAAAGTACTTATATATATATATATATATATGTATGTATGTATGTATGTATGTATATGTATAGTCTAAGGAAGCAAAAGCACGAAGAACTGTGAATGGGACGAAGAGGCGACAATCACGAAAAAAGAGGGGGGGAAATTCTAGTAAAAAATGTCTAAGAGAAACTAAAGACAATATATATACATGTATAGTCTAAGGAGCAGAAACACGAAGAACTGTGAACGAGAATAAGAGGCGACAATCATGAAAAAAGAGGGGGGGAAATACTAGTAAAAAATGTCTAAGAGAAACCAAAGACAATATATATATATATATGTATATATATATATAAGGATAGATAAAAGTACTAAAAGATAAATGTAAAGAAAATAATTACATGTGGAACTAACATGAAGAAATCTGACTTGAGAGTTGTGTGAATATCTTAAAGCTATGTGAGTGACGCTAGTAGAAGGAGACAACTCCAAAGAAGACTAAGTCAAGAGAGACACGGGTGCTGGCTAAGCTACTCATAAGCAAGGGCCTGAGTGCTGAAGCAGCTGTGAGACATGCAGACAGAAGGGTTGCCATAAGGAAAGGTTGCCAAACAGGTGCCGCGATAGGGTAGGGGTGCACAGCCAACAAGTTCAGTTACATCTTGATCAGTAGTGTCACTAAGCGCTAGTAAAGAGTCGCCAAAGTTGCCAAGGAAGAGTAAGCAAAAAGTGCTGAGTCAAAAAGTGAGCAAGGACGAAAGGTTTCACTACAGAGTTGGCGAAACTAGTGCAAGAGGAGAAGAAGGATGCATGAGAGAGAAGTTCGGCCCAATGCACCTTAGAGCTTGTGAGATGAATATTGTTGCGAAGTGAAGAAAAAGTCGAGACTCCAAGTAGCAGCAGAGAATAACATCAGAGAAATGATGCGTAGGAAGAATGGTTGGCAAAGGAGCCACAATCCCAAGTTGTGAAAGAGTTGAGAGTAGCGAAGAAAAAAGGCGACTTCATGTCTGTGGCCAACGGTGGGGATGATAACATCGAGTAAAGTCATGTTTCCTCAGAACAAGAGGGGTGGGGAGGCATGTAACATGAAGGATAAGAGGGACGATGGTAACCAAGACTCTTGTATGAGCATAGTAGAGTCTTGTATAAGCGCAGTAGAGTAAAAGGTGGTGGCCAAATAAAGAAACAAGGTGAATGATATTCAATAATTCATAAGGTCTACCCAAGTTTTAAAAATAAACAAAAAGGAATCCACTGAAAATTGTGTGAAGGAAGAGGAGATAAAGGGGGGGGGAGAGAGAGAGAGAAGAAAGGTGGAGATCCTATGTAAGAAGACTTGAGGAGATAAAGAAGGGAAGAGAGAGAGAGAGACACAGAGAGAGAGAGAGAGAGAGAGAGAGAGAGAGAGAGAGAGAGAGAGAGAGAGAGAGAGAGAGAGAGAGAGAGAGGTGAGAGAGAGAGAAAGTCAACCACTTTAAAGTCTGCATTCAAGTCCAATGAAGAAGAGCCAATAGGAAAAATTCACTTCCAGAAATTCAAGAAATGCCTAATTTTTGCTTGGCCAAAATCTCATGGTTGCTAAGACTACCCTAAGGGCAGACCAAATAGACAATCAAATAGTTATGGGCAAGCAAAGAAAGAGATAGAAGGGCAGTGGAGGGTGTGGGTAGGTGCCTTGAAGGGATAGGCTTAGAGAATATCCTATAGTGGTATAGAGAAATCCCTATGTTTAAATAAAGATAAGTAAGCCAACAAAGGGGATGTTATGAAGGTTTAAAAAGAACCTAGTATGCAGATAGTCCTCCAAGAAGGCCATTAGTTATTTGCATGGCTGATAAGGTGTAATGGCTTTTAGGCAAGGCATGGAGGAATTAAATTGGTGTTTGTGAGTGTGTAGCAAAGGGTGGTGTACCAAGAAAGCATTTGAGTTTGGTAAGGGGATTAAGGTATCATAAGGAGGGATAGGGTAGAAAGATATATGCAAAGTTATGGTATCATAAGGAGGGATAGGGTAGAAAGATATATGCAAAGTAAAGATATATAGGGAGAGAGAGAGAGCACGAGAGAGAGAGAGAGAGAGAGAGAGAGAGAGAGAGAGAGAGAGAGAGAGAGAGAGAGAGAGAGAGGACTAAATGATCCAGCATAACAAAAAATGAATGATACTAACTATAAGTGGACAACAAATTATCAAAAATTTAGAAAAGTATTCAAATCCCTATTTTCGTTTCTATTGCAAAGTCTTTACTAAAAACTATACCTATGGCAGGGCAATAATATATTATATAATATATGGTATTATATATATTATAATATATATTATATTATATATAATATAACATATATATATATATATATATATATATATCTATCTATAGAGAGACACACATATAATTTATTTATTATATATATTTTATAAATATTACAATAATAATATATTGTATTATATATGTATATGATTTATGTATATATTTATATGAGCATATAGATATAAAAATGTCTATACATATCTCTACATGCAAACACATCTCTCTCTCTCACACACACACACATATGTCTATAGATTCATGTGTGAGAGCGGTGTGTGTGTGTGTGTGTTTGTGGAGGATGCAGAATCTCGAACTCAAGAAGTTTGCCAAATTTTTGTAAAATGATAGAAAGAAGAGTTGCCCATGAACAGATGCACAATTATGCACACGTATTCACACACACGTACACACATACATAAACATAGACATGCAAATGCATAAACTTGACACATGTATGGCCACACCACATGCACACATACATGGATGCAGTCACTCACATATGTGCAAATAATCAACACATACACATGTTATAAATACATGCTCCATTTTGGAGTGCTTATTCCCCTTCCCTATCGATTTTCTGTTCTTGGTCCCATTGGATGATGGCTTTGCCCTAGACATGATGAGTTTCTTGCATGAAACCCATGGTTTCCACTTGGGGCATTCGAAAGTCTACTAAACCATAATGCATAACACATAATATTCCAAGCATTTGAGAGGAATAAAGATTGCAATAACTACTCAAAATTTTTGTTTCCACTATTTCCTAAGTAGCATCACAATGAGACTGATACGAAATTTATGGCACAATCACAACAGCCACAATTGACAAATTGAAGGGATAGAGGGGTCTTGAAACTTGAAATTCAATTTTCTTAAAAGTTTGATCCCACCTTGAGACCTAGTGGAGCGGGTCTCTAGCCCATTGTAGATGGGTCATGCTCATATGCTTAGTGTTCATGAAAAGCGGAGGTTTTCATGTCACTTGAATTGTTAAATTTAGAAAAAAACCTTGAAATTTTGGGAGAGAAGGCTTTTGAATTTGTAATTTTGAGGCCATTTAGTTATATTTTTGTGAAAAAACCTGCACAATCTTGAAAAAAAACTTGTAAATTTTGAAGTTGAAGGTTTTTGTATTGGTACCCAAAAATGTTTTTGGTGAACACTAGGTGGGCCGGCCTGCTGCCAAACTCCGAATCAGAATCAAACCACTAGCCCCATTGTCTTCCAAAAATCTCTTGGCTATGTCACCTCGCCCCTATCATAAATGCAAGGAGCAATCATTATTGGAGGATGGTCTTAACTCCCTGCCCACAAAGAGCTCTTGGACAGTGGATGCCAGGACTAGCATTCCACTGTCCAAGAGGCTTCCTCTAGGGGCCAACTATTTGCAAGGTACATGCTCAAAAGTTGTTGGAGGTCAACCAATGAAAAGGGTTAATGAGGGATCATGCTCAGTAGGAGCAACTTGGTCAAGAGGACTCAGAGTTGGAGCCATCAAGAAGGTCCTCTTAGAGAATTTTCCTTCCCATGGTCACATGGGGGAGTCGCAACCTTGAGTCAGAACAAAACCAGCATATACAACAGCCAAGAAAAGGGATTGGTTAGTAGGATCAAGAATAAGTATTTATCCAAATGCTACCATTCATTGCTCCCCTATAACCACATTTGAGCCCGTCTTACCTTTTTTTTAAAATAAAAAGATTAGTAATTGGAAAAATGTAACAAATCTCTAACTTGAAATTATGAACTGTAAAAGCCTTCATTTTTTGTATAAAATTGTAAACATTGAACCTTAGGCTTTTTAACATTTAAAATTATCAAATTTGACCAAGTGCACCCAACGTGTTGCTTGAGCAATAGGTTGGGATACAATGCAACCTCTTGCTCAAATCAAGATATTTTTTATTGATATAAGTAGGAAGTTGGATTTCACTCCAATGTCTTCCTTGATCAATAGGCTACATGCAACACAACATAGAGATGACATGTTGCTTGAGCAATAGGTTGGTATGCAACACAATCTCTTGCTTTTATTGTTTTATGTAACAATTTTTGTTCACTCCAAGGTCTTGCTTAGCAAGAGGTGTGATGCCGAAAAACTTGGAGATAACCTGTTGCTTGAGCAATAGGTTGGGGCAAAACAACCTCTTGCTTGAATCAAGACATTTTGTTGATTCAAGCAATAGGTTATGCTTCACTCCAAGGTGTTTCTTGAGTAATAGATTACCAATTGCTTGAATCAAAAAATAAAATAAAATTCAAGTAATAGATTGTATTGTTTTGACTTGCAGTTGCCCATGCAACATGTTATTTCTATGTTATGTTGCACACAACTTGTTGATCAAGTAATACATTAGAGTGAAACTTAACTTAGTAGTTAAATCAATAAAATCGCTTAGCTTGAACAAGAGGCTGCCTTGCACACTCGGAGCTGCAAACAACTTCTTTCTCAAATACGAATATTTTATAAATTATTATTGGCAACTTAGGGTTTAGGCTTTAGGCTTTCTAGGGCTTTGATGTAGGGTTTCTAGGGTTTAGGATTTTGGATTTAGAGTTAAAGCTTAGGATTTAGGACTTGAGGTTTGTCATATAGGGATTAAAGTTTAGGATTTAGAGTTGATGATTTAGGATTTAGGATCTAGGATCTACAGTTTAGGATCTACAATATAGCAAAAGCTCTTTGACACATCCCATCACATCCTTGGTCTCTTTTGATTTCATGACATCACATCCAATTGCATTGTTGACATTACGAGCCTATGGAAGTGATACATCTAAAAGAAATCCATTGCTTGGCATATAAGGCAACACAAGCACATCCAAAGAAGGCTTTACAAGCTTTGACGGATAAGAACACTTCCCTTGCAAATTGGAGACATTAATCAAACCCAATTGATGCATTTTCCACTACTTAGCACGTGCAATTTCAATAGCTTCATCAACCAATGAGGATCTGATCTAGAGAAGAGGCTTCAATAAATGAAGTGCATCTAGCATCAAACAACGCAGGGACAGAGGTCTCACACAAACCATTACAAAGAAGGAAAAGAGAGGAGGTTCATAGACCATTAGTGCCACACAACTGAGAGGAGGTTCTTAGTGTCATAGAGTAAGTGGTGAATCAATCTATGTGGGCAATTTGAAGAACTTCAATCCATTCAAAGGTAAATTGGTTTGGCCTCATTTGATAAGAAGAAGTGTGATCAATATATTGAACAAAGCAAAAAGGGAGTAGTGGCTCCTTGTTTCTTCTCTGAAAGGCATCATCCTAGCCAAGGTGGATTGAAGCCCTAGTGGATATGGTTTCGTGCTGATGATTGGGAGCACATGACAAAGAGCTGGCTTCAAGCTTGAAAATGTGAAATCATCATGGGTGGAATTCCAGGTTTCATCAAGTATATTGGGAAATGTAGCCTCCACTCCTACCAACTTCAATGCCCGAATAGAGCAAATTCAAAGCACTATTGCCACCAATGCTACAAGATCATCTAAATGGAGACATGGAATTTTAAAGGAGGCATCCAAGAGAATTGCAAGTGTAGAGGAAATGAATGTAGTTGTATTAGAAAAGATGACAAGTGAGCATCTTTGACATGTGTGTTTTATATTATAATTGATAGTGGAAGCACCTATGATGTGCACATTAAGACAAAGACCATCTATAACTATCTTGATTTCCAAAAAAAGGAGGTCACTTAAAAAACATCTGTAACCATCCTGATTTCTAGAAAAAAGAGGTCACTAAAAAGCCATGATTAGTTTGCAAGAACTTTTATTATGTTTTCCTTTGTGACATGAGACTAAATGTATGTTTATTAACCAACCAACCATTTCAAGCAAACAGATTGCATCATGACTTAGTGGGCCTAGACCCATTGGGCCTAGACCCAACATGGTATGAGCCAACAATTATTTCTCATATAGGTTCTTTTTGGACTTTTGAGATAGCAAAACTAAGAGGGAACCACATTTCTTCTCTACTGATAATGCATTTGTTGAGATCTTGGTTAGCCTAGAATCAACATGTTGTGAAGAAAGAGAAACCTAGGTATTTTCATTTGGACTATGTAGATGAAGGGATGTTTGGATAATGTAAAATCATGTGAAAGCAATATTTTATAACATATTTTTGTGAAGCTCACTTTTTCAAAGCATCTTTAGAAAATTTTCTGAGTCTTTGAATACTATTGATTTGCACATTTTCTCAAATAGAATTAGGATGATACAATATGTAACCTAGCACTATATAGTTTTATTGGTCTGTTGATTGGCCGAGATTGCCTAGAAAGTCTTGCAACTCAAATTACATAGAGGATTTTAGTAGGTTGCTTTGAGTTGGCATCATTGAAGATAAGGGTCACACTATGCAACCTAGCACTATGTAGTTTATTGGTCTGTTGATTGCTCAAGAGCAATTGGGTAGGCATATAGCTCAACTTACATAGAGGATTGTAGTAGTTGCTTTGAGTTGGTGTCATGGAGATAAGGGACACATTCATGTTGTAAGGGGTAGATGTGCTTTGACTTTGATTTGTTTTGGGGACATTGAAACATACATATGTATATATAAGATGGATTAAGTCTTCTCTGAGTTGGTGTAACGGAGATAAGGGACACATTCATGGTGAAGGGGTAGATATGTCTTGAGTTCATATGGTTTGGTTGAAAAGGCTCACCAAAATTCTTGGAGTGCCTTAAAAGCTCACAATTAAAAGCACACCAAAAGATTTACCCACCCAAGTAGAGCTATAGTAGATACTCAAAGTAGCGAGTTATTACAATATATTTCTCTCAAGGCAATCTCAAAATTTCAATGTCTTGTAAACTTGTTTGATGAGACTAGTGCCTAGACCAAGAATTGCTATCTTGAAACACTTCATATTATCTAGATATAAAGGACGTTCAATACATGTGTAGTGAGGAGGAAAAGGTAAATGGAAAGATAAGAACAACATATGCATAGAGGTTGAAACAGGTGGTAGAATATGGAAGACCATGAAATTGAATGAATTCCCAGCCAAATAAGGGATGAGAATGGATCATGAGGAGGAATCAAAGGGCCACCTACAAAGACAGATGATGACCTAGCTATGTGCAAAGGAAATGGTATCTAGCTACCATACTGACACTCTAAGTGAATTGGTTCTAAGCTTACATCCGAAACAATCTAAACCTTGCAAATAGGGAAGTGATGTTCAAGTTTTGGCAAGAAGCTTTGAAGCAGTCATCGCCAATAAAGAGTTTCCATTCTAAGGATTCCAAAAGGTTTAGAAACAAAGCAAGCTATGAGAACAAGCCTAAAGCCAAGATATGAATTTTTCTTGGAGGTAGGACAACCTTAGGTCGGTAATAACAAAGGAGATTTACACATGTGTCAAACGTAGAAGAGTAGGAGACTAGACATAGTCTGTGTTAAGCTTCCAACCAAGCATCTAAATGCATCTAGATTAGCAAGAGCTTGCATCATAAGATGACATCAAGAAAAACAATTCCTAGTCTTGCCCCATTGTCTAGAAATGGGACACCTAGTCCTTCACTTTTGCCAAAATCTATGACTCTGAGTTCTACACCAGTACCAGGATGTGGTCACATACATCATCAATGATCGAGTCTAGTAATTCCCAAATTTTTAGTGGATGGAAGGTAAGTACCTAGGACACGTAGATGTCACCATGAGCACGTCCATAGGGATGAATCCCACCATGAAAATAATTATGGTGCTGACAAGTTGCCCAAGAGTCCTGTCGAGGATCAATGGCTAAGGTGGATTTAAAATGAGGACCATGACAAACAAAGAGATATACCAAGAGCAAATTAGTGCTATTCCATTATAACATTGCCCATATATAGGAAAAAATACAAGCTCATCCTCATCCCCAAGATCCACATGTCACCATCATGTTGGTAGAATCCAATTACATCAATTACACCCCCTGCCTCTCTCCACCCACCACCATCCCCCTACCTCTCTCCACCCCCTTCCTCCCATGATCCCTCTTCATGTCTCTCTCTTCCCACACTCAATCCCCACACACTCTCTCTAAAATCCCCATGCCCCACACACCCTCTCTCTTCCTGATCCTCACCTCCTCTTTTACCTTGAGTGCAACCCCTCAGTGGGTGAGCCACCTTAGGTGCAAAGTGCCACCGATGGTTGTGCTTCCTCAATGCCACCTTTAGCAACCTTGCCATTGGCGATTGCACTGCCTCCTGTGCAGTGCCATTTGCAATCATGCCATTGGTGATAACGCTGCCTTGTCTGTGCAACACCATCGATACCCACACTGCCTTGAGCACTACCCTTGGCAATTGTGCCACCTTGATTGTGTAGCATCGCCTTGGGCATCACCCTTGGTCACTGCGTCACCATAGGTGTGCAATGATGTTGGCAGTCATGTAGTGTCATCGGCAAGCGCCACTTCGGGTGCTCTTCCCTTGGGGTTGAGTGAGGTGCATCCCTCAGTAGCCACACTTGTTGGGCATCACGAGACTCGCACCTTTGCATTGTGTACTCTTTGATTGTCGCCCTCTCATCCATGCCCGCCACCACCACCTCACCATTGCTCGTGAACTACACATCAGTGTCTCCCACAAACAACACGTACCTTGAGATCCCTCATGCGCAAAGAGAGATGATAGAGGAGAGAAAGGAGTGAGGTAGGAAGAGAGTGTAGAGAGAGAGGAGAGGTAGAGAGGGAGTATAGAGAGAGGTAGAGAGAGAGAGTTAGAATAGAAACTAACCCTTATGTTAGTCAAAATAACCATAGTACATTAGGTTTCAGTTAGGGATTAAAAAAAAGAGAGTCCCTTAATAAGAAATTGACCATCTTTGTCCTTAATGTAAGGTCCTTTTTCATGGACATTTAACACTAAAAGAGCATGATGTGCATAAAGTTTTCAATACATTTGATTTGATTTTGGACATTGTTTGCATGTCCAATCATTGCATTAATATAGGGTTTAAGGTATAGGTTACATGATTTATGATTAGGGCATATTTGTTCCTTGAGCCTTGACCAACCTTTTCATGGGAAAATAGCCTCTGTCTGATTCTCATGCAAGCCATGGTGAGCTGCATGCTGCCATTGACACCATGGCGATGATCAATGAACTACCATAATATATCCTCCAGAATAGAGATAGCTTATGAGGCAAGCAAAGAATAGAAGACAACTTACCCAAATGATGACAATGCCAAACCGATGTCTGTGCAAGGTCACATTGACATGTGTGTGGGGGTAGGTTGTAGATACTTTATATTCCAAGATTTGACGAGCAAGAGATGTGAAAATTTGAAATTTGTGGGAGTGGGAGTAGAAAAATTTTCAGCTACTGGGTTTCCCCCCGCTAGTGATACATGTTAGCAGACAAGTTCTATGTGGCCTAAAATGCTTCAGAGATTGGGCATCTTGGTCCTTGGATAAAGAAGTGGCAGTTTCATGTGCTTAGTGTATCTCTCCTCCCTTTGACCCTATATTTTGGTATCAAAGTATGGTGAATCTTGTGAGAGCCTTGTGCAATGTAAGGCATTGTGAAGGAGGAATGAGAAGGGTGGTAGCAAGCTTTCCACTTTTTGGCCACTTTAGGCAAAGTGTGACACCCCCAACTCGTAAATACAAAGGATTACACTACCTCGATCGTGGTACTGCATGCAATCGAATGTCGACACATGGAGGTTCAAGAGCTGATAAGTGGAGGTTTAGGAGGAGCAAAAAAGCTCAATTGTGGTACTGTGCAAAAATCACAGGTCAGCAAAAAAACCTCGATCGTGGTTATGTGGCATCCTTTTTGCATACACCTCGATTGAGGTGTGTGGCAGCCTATGTGTGCATCCAAATACCTCGATTGAGGTGTGTGGCAGCCTACGTGGCAAGCCAAATACCTTGATTGTGGTATTTGATACCTCAATTGTGGTATTTGATACCTCTATCGAGGTATACATGGATGACATGCCATGCACCCATCCATGCACCCATGGCATTGAGTTGGCATTCCAAATACCTCGATCCAGATATGAGGATGTGGCATATGTTTTAGCACTTAGTGAGGCAAGTCCTACATGGTATGCTTGCATGGTTTTTTCAAATGTTGATTTGGCATAGAAGTACCTCAATTGAAGTATGTTGCGGGGCATTGGCATGCTGAGTTGGCTTCAAAAACCTCGATCGTGGTAGTTTCATGGATCCTTCACATGCATAGGTGTTGCATTAAAACCACAATTGAGGTATGGTTCTGCATGTCTCACATGCATATATGGCAAAAAAAAACCTCGATCGTGGTATGTTCATACATCCCTGGCATGCATGGATGTCACATCAAATCTGCTTTCGAGGTATTGATTATATGGTATGTTGATTTTCCATGTCAATTACCACGATCGAGGTAGTTGACAATATGGTATTATGATAAGCCAATGTCATTACCATGTGGATGCGAACACGTGTCCAGAGGTTTAGTAAAAAACCAAGATAGAGGTGGTATTTCTAAGTTTTGTATGGAAATCACCGACGGACATCGCGGATGGACATGGCAAGCAGAGAAAATCCAAATGTAGGGTAGCACGATGAGGGGAGGGGCATCCAAAGATTCTACATCGGTCTCCTTCTTTTGCATTGTGTTTCGTGATGCGGTTGTGGGGGGGGGCAAGGCAAAGGGAGCAGAGTGGCCGAGGTGGAGGCAAAGGGAGGGTGGTTGAGGGCAGAGAGAGTGAGGCAGAGGGAGAAGTGTGGCAGAGGGCAATGAGGCAAGATGGAGGGAGTAGGGTGGCCAAGGGCATAAATGAGGGAGGCAAAGGCAGGGGGGAGGGTGGGAGCTAGAGAGAGTAGGATGGCTGAGGGAGGGGGGAGGCGGAGAGAGGTGGAGGCGGAGGGAGGTGGGGAATGGGCAAGGAGGTGGAGGCAAAGGGTGGGGGGTGACTACATGCAGGGATGTTTTTATCAAAGCTATACTTATATATTTATATAAAATCTTGAAGAAAGTTTATCAAGATAGTTTTTTTAGTTTCACAATATTTATAGAACATATTACACATTTATATATATCCTTTTGAATTTTAAATAAAAAAGTTGTAAATCTTGGTGAGACTTTAAATTTTTTCTCCTAAAAGTTTCAAATCTTGGCAAAGTTTTCAAACCTTTATTTTTATCAACCCATACAAAATTTTGATACCAATATAAAAGTTTCTCCTCTTAATGAAACTAATAGGAAAAAATCATCCATGACTACATGTTAATGTTTCATAGTCATATGGTAGGATGTTCTATATTTAGAATGAGATATGCATATCTGAAGGTTGGATTACTTAGTTATTTGACTAAATGGCATTAGGATTGATTTCCAGTTTCTTATGGATGAGCAGAGTGTCTATTTCATCACTGTTAATGCTATCGTGCTTCATCCAGTATCATTTGCCTACATGCATGAGCTCATATTATCCATCTTAAATGAATTTGTTAAGCAAAGAGCTTAAGTTATGAGCTTCCTTAGGTACAAAAGGTGAATCACCAAGTATGATAAACTCCTTCCATATATAATATATTGAAACTTGGAAAGGGGCTGCTGAATGAGATGAAAGGGTGGTTGGTGGATATAAAAAAAATTCAGTATTATCCTTATGACATTGTGGCATTTGCTACCCCTCTTGAAATGCATTCTTTAGCATGTTACCAATTTTATTGCACTTAAATTTCAACAAGGATACTAGTTATTCCATTTTCTTTGTGTTTTTATTCCTGTTTGATGAAACAATCACTTTTTCTTAGGCTGCCTAATAGGATGATTGATGACTGTAGATAACATGCATGTCATGCGATATGTGATGATTATGGTGGTTTTGTTCTTTTCACCATGTGATTCTATTGTATCTTTGTTTATTATGATATTCTCTCTCTCTCTCTCCGTGTGTGTGTGTGTGTGTGTGTGTGTGCAATCTTATCTCGCATAAAATGTGAAGAATGCATCGGATTTAATCCAAACATGTTAATGGAAAATTTGTTATCAATGATTGAGAAAAGAAGTGGGATTTGGGTCTAGGCCTTGAATGCATTATATGTTGTGAATTTGCATTGTACAATAGAAGGGATAGAAGAAATACAAACCATCGAAGCATGCCTTATACTACAAGTAGCTTAAGGGTGTATATATGCTTGAGGGCATTAAGCACCCATCAAGCACCATAGGTAGAGAAGAATATTGATTTAACTAGGTGTATCAAATCATGTATACAAGCTTTACAAAGCTAAATATTTGAATTTGAAACAAAGGTAATTTATATATATGTTTTCTCTCAAGTGCCATAAGAAATTTTAGTGTGATGTTAATCTCAAATCATTCCATTGCTAAACTTTGCTTAAGAAAACATGTCACTCTAAAATTTTCAATAAATGAATATGTTTTCTTCAAACTATCATATGCCAAGGTCCTAACATGATGGCAATTGTATCTAGACCATCAGCACTTATGGAACAACAACCACCATGACTACAACTCTCTTTAAAATTCACTATCCGACACAATTTCAATGGGGCATTCAAGTCGGGTGATCAAATTTTCATATAAGAATCTTGCTGTGCTTCTGACATTCGCCTTTCTGATTGCTTTAGCTTCAACCCATTTTGTAAAGTAATCAATGGCCACAATGATGTAGCATGCCTGTGTTCCTTTTATTGCTGGATGTATGGGACCCACATAGTCAATCCCCCATTTCTCAAATGGTTTTTATGCAATAACTATTGTTAGGGGATTGAAGTCTTTGTGTTGTGGTTTAGTAGTCCATTGGCAAAGATCATAGCCTTTTACATATTCATAGGCATCTGCCCATAGTGTTTAGATAAGGGATTTTAAATATAGGCCTTGAACGCACGTGATATAGAGGGTTTATACATAGTGACCCCCCTGAGGCTGTGGCTTCCCCTTGGAAGTGTCCTCCTGCAATGTCTTCATGGACTTCACTTAGGATTGGCATGATCTCATGAGGCATAATTACACATCTTCTTCATATTTGGTCCTTGCCCATCTTATATAATTGTCCTATAATGAGTTGATAGGGTGCATCCTTTAGAATCAAATTTCTAGCACGTACTACTTTCATTTCAAGGGGTGGTCTTCCTACCATCAAGTACCCAATGATATTTCCACACCATTCTAGAATAACATCTATTTGAAATAGTGTGGCATCTGGTAAGTTGTCTTCTACTCCAGTGGCTTTTTCTCTCGACTTGACTCGAGACATGTGATCGGCAATGCAGTGTTGGGAACCTTTGCAGACCACTATTTTGAAGTTGAATTCTTGAAGCAAGAGGAGCCATTTGGTTATTCTTCCTATGGTACATGGACGGCTCACACGATAAAGCAATGCTTGATGGTCAGTGTAGAAGACAAAACCATTTGCCAGTAGATAGTGCCGAAATTTCTTTACACTATACACCATTGCTAGGGCTTCTCTTACTGTGGTTGTATAGTTGATCTCTGCATCATTGAGTTGTCGAATAGTGAAGTAGAAGGGGTAGTCTTTCTTATGTTCACTAGGTTGACAAAGCACACTCCCAATTGCATACTTGGATCCATCAGTATGTACATGAAAATCGATATCCCAATTGCAAGATATAAGGATGGGCATTGTGATAAGGCACCACTTTAAAAGCTCAAAAGCTTGGTCGCACTCTTTGGTCCATAAGAATTCCACTAATAGTTTGTACAGTGGTCTAGCTATCATGGCATACTGCAATATAAGTCTTCTATAATAGCCGGCATGTACCATGAAGACCTGTACACCTTTAGAATTGGAAGGAGGAGGAGATTCCATGATGATTTGATTTTGTCCATGTCAGTTGCAATCCCATGTTGAGAGACGATGTGTCCCAAAACAACTCCGTGGGTGACCATGAACTGGCATTTTGTTGGATTTAGGGAGATGCCATATCCCTGCATTTGATTAGTACTTCAAGACATTTGAAGTGGTTCTATTTATTTGAATGGATGCATAAATTGTGAAAGTGTGGATCGTGCTCTCCTAGTGCAACGTGGAATTAGCAAAAGATCAAGGGGGATTAAACCATAGAAGAAACTCCATGAGAGACATACGGTAGGCAATACCCAATCTATTGCAATGTGCTTGTATTCAACAATACATGATAGGCATCTTATATAGAGATGGCCCTTTGAATAGTCAAACCATGTGTGATCCTCTCATCCACATCTCTCCTTGTGGATATCCTCAATTCACATCTCCACATCATGTAGTCCACATCCTAAGGTGGCTACTTTAATTCTTTCCCATCATACCATAAGGCTTTAATTATGTGCTCATGGCACCACAACTCTCCACACCTCCCCTTGGTGCCATGATCCTTTGGCTACTGCAAGGTGGTCAGATGTGAGTTACATTCCATCACCTCTTCTTAGTGCATGCATTGCTACTTAAGGTGGTCAAAGTGTGGTTTTTACATGTCAATACCTCCCTTGGGTGCTTTCATAGCTACTCTCAGGTGGTCAGGCTTGATTTACAAAACATAGGCAAGGTTGGCAAGGTTTTTGTTTGTCGATGGTGTTCGCTTCTTCTCTTGAGTAAGCTTGATGCATGATGCTTTGTTCTTCCATGTGCCTTAATGCTTTTTGTGTGGATGCCATGCATTTTGCTATGGTCATCTCATGCACTTGTGCTTTTGGCATGCTTTTTGCATTCATACATTGCTTTTCCATTTGTTGCAAAGGTCTTACCAATTGATTTCTTTCAATATTGGTAGTGTCTAATTGCATACAATGATTTTGACTTGACAGGTGCGTAGAGCTCAAAAAGACGATCACTTTTTCTTTTTGGAGTGTTCCAAATTCTTCCTGGATTGGAAGTTATGGCTTGTCAAATGTTCTGTGAAGAAGAGGGCCTTTGATGATGTGTCACAGAGATTCACATGCTACACTCACACTGTGCTTAGCAAGAAGCTGTGTGCTTAGGTGGAACTTTTAACTAACCCCATAACTTAACCATGGCTATGTTTAACCTTACTAGAGTTAAGTCTTATCTGCCACCTAGCACTCTGCTAACCAAAGACCACTAAACCAAACTTGGAGTTAGCTAAACTAAACCACGGGTCCTATCTACCACGTGGCTTTTCCAAGGAAGCCTTACAAAAAAAATGAAGTTTGCAGAAGGGAGCTCGGGGCGATGCACGATTGCGCTCTCAATCTCGATTTCGTTGAAGGTGATCGGAGGCTGGGCTTTGAGATTACCAAGAGCCCTTGGAATGCTTGCTGCTATAGGGGCTAAAGTGCTTGTAGGAGTCAGTGTCCCAAGCTTTGTGGGTACTCGCTGTGTTGAAGGGCATTGGAGGCAAGCTTTCATTTAGTGCTGAAGTCTATTGACTATTGGTGAGGCACAGCATTGGAACTGGAGCTAGTGTCATTGGAGATGGAGGAGAACCGTAATTGTTTGATGGTGCTTGTCTTGGATGAACCAGCTGCCGAGGAGTATGAGGCACTGTGGAGTAGTAGTTTAGAGCACCATAGACGAGCAGGGTCTCTTTGTGGAGACAATCAAAATAGCCCATCACTCCTAGAATATCAGAGGAGAACCAATCCGAGCAATGTGCTAGGAGCTTGGATTCATAATCAATCACCATAACCACTTGCTAAAGCAATTAATCAAGCGTAGAGGAAGTGGATGACGACCTGCGAGTGTGAATTTCCTGGATACAGTTCACCATTACGAACATGCTAGCATGGATTAGCTAGACACAGAGGTGAGCAAATGAAAATTTACCAGAGCTGGACAAAAGTGATTCAAGCTAGTTGTGAATCGAGCAGGCAGAGGGCATAGGCTGGTGCGTTGGAGCTCTAGAGCTCTTTGCTCAGGCTTGTTTGTGTGTCATAGCTTGTAGATGGCGGGCAAGCTCGATGGAGGGCTGTTGCAAGGCATTATGGCATAGTCCATCGGGACTACCATTTTGTGTGAGCAAAGAAGGAGAAATCTCCTTGGCTGAGCAGCTAGACTTCAGAAGCATGTTGAAAGTGGTCGACGGGTGTTAAGCTTGCTTGTTGAAGTCGTTTGTTGGTGGACTTGCAGTCGGTGAAGGCATGTAGGCCATTAGTTTTTTTTTGAACTTGCTTTGTTTACAGGAGCTATTGCTTAGCCACCACAAGCAGCCGCATTTGAAGTGGGCTCTTGGAGACGCTGTTTGGAGTGGTTCATTGCAGAGTTGATGATTGAATTTGTTGCACAAGCCACCTTAGCTCATCACCTTTCTCTCTTTCCCTAAGTTCTCTAAGGCACAAGAAGACTCCCACTAAAAGTCTTATCTATCTCGCTCTCTCATAAACATATCTCCCTCTCAAGCTACCTCATTCACAATGAAGCATATCTTTCTCTCACTTGGAGTGAATGGAATGAATAACTCTCCCTCTCAATTCTCAGGAATGATGAAAATATCTCAAAGCAATCAACGGAATTTTCATTCAATGGATGGAAATCTCTCAATCTAAAACTAAAACTAACCTAAGAGAAAACATGTGCTCCTAAGGCAACCTAGGAGACTAGACCTAAGCTCTGATACCATGTGAAAGTGCAGATCATGCTCTCCTAGTGCAACGTGGAATTAGCAAAAGATCAAGGGGGATCAAACCATAGAAGAAACTCCATGAGAGACATACGGTAGGCAATACCCAATCTATTGCAATGTGCTTGTATTCAACAATACATCATAGGCCTCATATATAGAGAATGCCCTTTGAATAGTCAAACCATGTGTGATCCTCTCATCCACATCTCTCCTTGTGGATATCCTCAATCCACATCTCCACATCATGTAGTCCACATCCTAAGGTGGCTACTTTAATTCTTTCCTATACCATACCTTAGCCTTTAATTATGTGCTCATGGCTCCACAACTCTCAACACAAATCATCGAAGAACACCTGTAAAAACTTATTCAAAAATGACTTGAAAGCTATGAACATGACTCACTGGAATGTGGCCGGGGCATTACAAAGGCCAAATGGCATGACTCTATATGCAAAAATACCCCATTCTATAGAAATGCATTTTTTGATTGGTCTTTAGGAGCAGATATAGCTTCTGAACCTGCCACCTTTTACACAAGGAGGGGATAGCTTCTGAACCTGCCACCTTTTCCACCACTGTTTCTGTTAAGGGTAGGGGATAGTGATCCCTAATTGTGGCAGCATTCACATTTTTTAAGTTTACGCATATTCTGAGCTTCTTATTGCATTTAGGCACAATGACAATGGGTGAAACCCAATCGGTGTGCTCTATCTCATAGATGATGTTGGCATCTAGGAGTTTTTCTAGCTCGTCATAAACCATGGTGCCATATTTAGGATTTGTGCAATAAGGTCCACATATCTTAGGGTGAGCACCTTCCCTTATAGGTATCGTGTGTACTGCCACTTTTGGTGAAATTCCTTTCATCTCTTTGTATGACCATGCTAGGCACTCATGGTATTCCATTAGGAGTGCTTTGAGTTTGGTTTCATCTTCTTGACAAAGCTGTTTCCCAATGAAAACTAGTTTTTCTTCCTCCCCTTCAAGGGCGAGGTTTATTGTGCATGTTTTTGCCAGTCCCTCATAGATTGGAGTTTCTCCAATGCTATCGGTTTCTTAAACTTCAGATTCTCTTAGTGGTCTGGGCATTGCTATTGGTGCACTACCACTTGTGTAATTCTTGAAGTATTCTGGCACTTCTCGAAAATCGGCCTCTGATGGGGTCGAGCTAGCCTGACATGTGTCATGTGTACTGGGTGGCATACTTGCATTTAATAATTTGTTAGGCTCTTCTTGGCTATCTTGTTTTGAAGTCTCTTGATTGAGCTTCATCCGTACATGTGGCTGATATTTCTGAAACTTCTTACGTTGGGAACTGTGGGGTAACTTTTCCACTGGTAAGGTGTTTCCAAGTAAGGGTTCATTTGCTACGCATACTTCTTACAGTCCCTCAGGGGACCATTCAAGAGGCAATGGTTCTGATTTTGAGGGAGTTGACTTTGCAAGGTACAATTTGACAATCCTTGATTGGATTCATTTGAATTCATTGAAGTGCTTAGCCTTGGCTTTTCTACGATTTGCTCCTTCAGCTTTCTTTTGGGATGTTCTGCTATTATGCAACTTTGGAGGTTCAACTTTCGGGAGCTCGACTGCCATTAGGGCTTGCAGAATGGCTAAGTCATTATCAAATATTTGACCTTCAATTTCAACATTTGCAGCCTTTGTTTCAAGGTCCCAAGGAAAATCTGTCATCATTGGTATGGGTACCTTCTTTAGGTTCATTATCCCAAAGCCATAAAGAATGGCATATCTAGATCGATTGGTTCTTCATGTGTGAGTGGAGGATCTACCTGTAGTGCATTAACATCTATTTGTGAGAAGATGGGGTCTAATGAATGGCAATTGTCGATGGTTGCCAATGTTTGTATCCAGTTATTGACATTGCTTTGTGAGTCACTTGCTATGGCATGCTGTTGGAAGGGAGATGATTTACTTGAGATTGTTGTTGAAGATGTGTCATCCAATGCTCTAGGCACAATTGGTTTAATAGCTCCTATCTCCACATTCACCCTGATTGCAGTGTCTCGATTCTGGATTGTCAATCTATCAGTTCCCCAGTCATGGAGGACTGATGCTTCTCGTAACCAAGGATGTCCCAGTAAGATTTGATAGGATTTTTTGGGGAGATCCAAGATTGTGAATTGAAGGGAAAAATGGACTCCTGCGATCTTTGTGGATACGCCATTCACTATTCCCAAGGGTTTAGCCCATGAATCATCGTCAAGCCATATGTTGAAATTAGCCTTTTACATTGGTGGGAGAACCCATTCTTCGTAGAGTTCGTTTGATAGGACATTTACACCTGCTCCACCATCCACTATGGCTTGGACTTCATTATATGCCTTGTGGATCAAAGGCACAGTAATGTTGCATATGTCATCTCTCTCACCCATCTGCACAGGGATATCTTCAATGTCATTCATAGGTGGAGGGGGATTTGTGAGTTCAACCCATCCTTTGAAACTCTCCTAGAGATTGGGACAATTCCGTAGGATGATTCTGATGGGAATTGACACAGGGCAACTCATGATGCTAGAGAGTGCGGCTCCTTCAAGTTGATGTGGTGGTACATTATGTTGTGGAGTCTGTTGTTGGAACAAAGGCTTGAGTACAGTATCAATAATTTGTGGGGTCAAGTCATGGATTGGGTCTTGAGCTTGTCTCTCAGCCTCAAATTGAGCTTGTTCGTTTTGTACCCATTGTTGAAGTGCCTGAAAACGAGCCTTCTCCACCTCTGCATTTGGGTATGAAACTTCTTTTATTTGAGGCTTGGGAGTTGATGTGGATGAGCTCCATTGTTCATTGCTTAGTGGAGGTGGAGGCACTTGTGCTTTCTTTTTCAGAAGTCGCTTTGGTTGGATTGGAATGTTAGGGTCCTTAGTGGCCTCTTTCTGTTGGCATATAATTACATTTACAGGTTGTGATTTTACACTTGCCGAACCTAGACTTTGATGGTCCACCCCAATGATGCCGATGGGGATGTTAGGCTTCACCTCTGTTTGTTATGGGATCTTATTCTCCATGGGACAATCCATACATGCATGTCCTATGCCATAATCTCTGTAGAGTGGTTAGAAAGTAGTTGGGCTACCACGATGAGGGTACTTTGCAATCCGGTGATTTTCTCTACAACCGTAGCACTTGATTGGTGTGCGATATGTGTTGGGATGTACTTGATTTGCACAAACTGGTATTAGACCCTCTGCACATTCTACATAGTACACAGGGTACTCTACTTCATACTCAAATGGCGAGTCTACTTCCTCGGCTTGTAATTGATGTATGGGAACTACCTGAGGAGTTGGATTTGGTGCTCTTGGATATGGTCGTGGATTTGGATTCCTAAGTAGTTGTGGGACTTGTGCCCAAACGGGAACAAGATTTAGCCTCCGAGTTGGGGGCGCTTGTGCAAGTGACGATTGCTTGTATACTGGCATGGGTGCTGCTTGGTATTGTTGAGGTCAAGGTGGGTTGTTGTGCATGTTGAAGATGCAATTGTTCTCATCATGGCCACCAATGATGTAGATATGGTACCACAACTTTGGCGGTGGATTTGCTTGTGTAGTGATCCTGGCTCTTAGGACCGGGCACTCATTTGCTGTATGATTTGCCATGCAGTGTGGACACCATACATTTTCTCACCGTGGATATGTCTGAGTTTGTGGCTGAGACAATTGAAGTTTTTGATCCATGGCTTGCATCATATCTTCTTTCAACTTCAAGGTCATGGCCTCTAGGTGCTCTTCGTTTGATGTTTTGGCATTGGACTTGGATTTGCCTTTTTTGGAGTGCTTATCTTAGGTACTAGATCTGTCATCATCACCGCTAGTGTCTGAGTCCGCCATGCCATCCTCAATATCAATGGCTGCTACATGAGCAGCACTGAACGTTTCATAGCTACTTATCTTTTTCATATCCTTTCATATTTTCTTTCTGAGTCCTGCAATGAACCATGCCATGAGGTACTTTGCATCTGGGCATGGGTCACATTTGGCGATTAAACTTTTCATCTTACCCAGGTACGTGCGTACATATTCTCTCTAGCCTTGTTCGATCTTGCTGAGTTGGAGAGCAGGATCATCTTGTAGCCTCTCCATTTGAAAGCGTCATTTGAATTCTTTTTGAAGTAGGTCCCATGTAGTGTGCTCTTTCGCTAGAAGGTCTAAGTACCATTCAGACGCTTCATTAGTTAAGGCCATGGGAAACCAAGCCAACTTGGTTTCATGGGATTGATCTCCACCTGCTTGGCATGTGGGATCAAAATGCTAGAGGAAGCACGCTGGATCACCCCTACCATTATATTTGGGAAGTTTCAGTTTTCCCAAGGGGCGTCTACCATGATTGTTGTTATTTCTTTGATTAAAGAAATTGTCAGCCACTGCGTCGAGGTCGATATCCCCATCATTGTCATGATGGCATCCAACCATGTTGGGTCGTGGAGGAGTTAAAGGGAGTGGTTGAATCTCAGGGGGGGATTCAAGGTAGAGGATTGGCAAGTTTTATTGTAGCGAAGTTATATGCGGATGTGGTGAGTGTTGGAGTCGAAGGTGTTGGCCGGAATGTAGCTCCATGCAGATTTCACGAGATTTGCCAAGGGTGTCTCTTCCACAAGTGCGGGTGTGGATGTAGTGTTGTTGGGACGGTTAGAGTGGTATTAGTGTGTGTAGGGACCACGTGTTAATAATGTGCCTAAGATTTTCCTATGTGGGTAGGGAATAGTGCCGGTGCAGACGGATTGTTAATCGGAGGTCACGGTGTGAAGATATGAGCAAATATGTGCGAAACGAGGCCCAAACGGGGGCACGAATGAGCGAGTGCTAGGGATGCCAAAATTGTGTGCAATGGGCTGGAAAAATATCTCGTAG